>NC_049909.1:10842338-11127840 GCF_001411555.2 Juglans regia | reverse complement strand
ATGTGAATGGAGTACACGTGGAGTGTACTCCATGTGATGGGGTGATGCACCATGTGGTGGATATGCAATAATGGTGATGTGGCCTAATGGATGTGGATGGAGTACACGTGGAGTGTACTCCATGTGGTATAGTGATGCACCATATGGCGAGTACGCCATAGTGGTAATGTGGCGTAGCGTATGTAAAGGAAGTACAAGTGGAATGTACTCCATGTCATGGAGTGATGTACCATATGGTGGGTATGCCATAGTGGTGATGTGGTGTAGTATGTATGAAGGGAATATACGTGGAGTGTACTCCACATGGCAGTGACACTCCGTGTGGCGTGTCGTAGAGATAAGGATGGTTATGTGATTGATGGGTGTGGAACGTGATGGATAGTGTCGAGAATTGTGGAACAGTGTCCTGAAGTAGCTATGGTGAGGCCTGTAGTCTAAGGTAACGGGTGTCACCATACTTGATAGGAACCAAGGTGGGCCTACTCTTAAAAATCCTTTGCAAGTTCCAGATGAGTCAATTACAAGATCAAGGGCCTAGAAGATCAAGGAAGCAATGCAAGGATTGGTGCAATCCACTTGGGATGAAGGTAGCAAGAGCCCAACACTCAAGATGGGTCTGAAAGAAGAAGAACCAGTTTTGATCCACTTGATTCAAGCTGTGGAAGACATGACTTAGAGATACAGCCTATTGTTATAGGAGGCTTCCAATTTGGTTAAATGATTTATTTTATTAGTTTAGAATAAGTGAGCTTGAAGATGCTTGGCTCACATGTCTTATTTCTTATGAACTATGTTTTTGGGAAGGCCTTGTATTTTGGCCAAGAGCTTATTTGGAAACTTATTTTTTAGGAACTAGGGTTTCATCAATTTACTTTAGGGTTTACTGTAGCCGCGCGTACTGTAGCAGGTACTGTTCATCAAGGGTAATTTTGGGTAAAAGGGGCTTTATTTTGGCTAGGGTTTTGATTAGGTTTGGGTTTAAAAACTCTTTGTAGCCTCATTTGAGGGGTTAGACAATATTGAATTTTATTTGTGAGTTAAGTTTTCTCCTCTTGTTCTTGATTGAACTCTTGAACTTATCAAAGGTAAATCACAACCTTTGTGGCGTTCCTCCTTTGTAATCTGGGTTATTGAGACGGGTTATTCAACGGGTCTAGATTTTAATATAATCTAGGTTCTTGAAACGGGTTCTCATCGGGTCTAGATTCTCCATCTTTGACTTGATTTTTGGCTTTCTTGGGGAGTTTTCAAATTGATTGTGGGTTCAAGGGAATTCCTTTCCCGCGGGTTCATATCATTTGGTATTCAGAGCAACGTTTCCAATCAAGTCTGATTCTATCTTTTATTTCCTGCATATTTAATTCTAGGGCTTCATTGTTTTAGGATTGATTACAAAAAAAAAAAAAAAAACAAAATTGTGGTGGCTAGCAAATTTCTTCACTATTGTTAGGGTTGTTGAGATTCATTGTTCTAGGGTTTGTGTTGGCTGAAATCTCTTGTTCTAGGGGCTGCCGTATATCACTTGCCCTAGGGTTTTTGAGTTATTGTTAGGGTTTTCTCAACTGCTTATTCTTGATTGTGATCAAATCAGTTGGTGAAAGGAAAAGAAAAGAAAGGAAAAAAAAAATTCATGAAAAAAAAAAAAATCCGAGATTTTTTTCTTGAGCCATATCATCAAAGGGGGTGATTCTAGTTGGTATCTTGTCTTATAGTTACTGTTTCATTCATATAATTTCCTTGATTCACGTGTCATATTTTTTTTTCATTCCTTCCATGTTTCTCTTGTTCTTCTTTCTTGCACCTAATTACTAGTTGGGATAAAACAAGGTTGCTTTATCTTGATTGAGTCAATTAGTTCTTAAAGACCTTGAGTGGGAAAACTCTTGAGGTAAAAGGCAAGAGAGTGTGAGACTATTATCGGAAAAAATCCAATTAAGAGCGAAACAGAATTGGAGTGTCATTATTAAAGTGTAAACACGTAAGGGAGTGTGTGAGGTTTACTTTTTTTTCCACTAACATTCTTTTGTGTAGCACCTGATAATGTCTCATCGGAGTAGCACATCACCAAGGGGGAGAGTAGATAACTCATCATTTGTGTTGCAAGCCATGCAACAACAGTTTGAGAGGTTGAACTTGGTGTTAGGTAAAGTGAGGGATAGGATGGATCATCAAGAAGCTGCGATTAGAAATCTACAAGGTGGGAGGGACAGGAGGCAACGTGAGCATAGAGTTGAAAATCAGTATGAGAATGAAGGAGATGGTGAGGATGAGGAAGACTTAGCATTTGACATTGGGTCGGGTAGAAATAGAAGAGTTAGGCATGAAAGAGGATTTGAGGGGAATCTAAGGGGTCGGGATGGTGTAGATAGAGACCTTGGTAGCATCAAAATGAAAATACCACCTTTCCAAGGTAGAACTGACCCTGAGGTTTATCTAGAGTGGGAGAAAAAAATAGAGTTGGTGTTTGATTGCCATAATTACTCTGAGGAGAAGAAAGTGAAGTTGGCGGTAATTGAGTTCACTGATTATGCTATTATTTGGTGGGATCAATTAGTGACCAATAGGAGGAGGAATTATGAGAGGCCTATAGAGACATGGGGAGAGTTGAAAGCTCTCATGAGGCGGATATTTGTTCCTAGCCATTACTATAGAGACCTTTACCAGAAATTACAAAATCTTACACAGGGGTCTAGAAGTGTGGAGGATTACCATAAGGAGATGGAGGTGGAGATGATTCGGGCTAATGTAGAGGAGGACTGAGAGGCTACCATGGCTAGATTTTTGAGTGGTTTGAATATGGACATAGCCAATGTAATTGAATTGCAGCATTATGTGGAGATAGAGGACATGGTGCACATGATTATGAAGGTGGAGAGGCAATTAAAGAGAAAAGAGACAGCAAGGTACACTTCGGTTTCTAGCACTACTTGGAAATCAAAATGGGATAGGAATGATCCAGCTGAAGTAAAGAGAAAGACTGAACCACCTAAGGGAAAAGATGAGGAAACTAGCAACAAACCCAATGTAGAATCCCAACCTTCATGGAATAGAGATATTAAATGTTTTAAGTGTTTGGATTCAGGGCACATTGCTTCTCAATGTCCAAATAAGAGGGTGATGATTATGCGTGACAATGGGGAGGTGATGACTGAGAGTAAGGATGATAGTGATGAGGTGCCCAAGTTGGTTGATGCTAGTGATTATGATGAAGTAGTATACCCTGTGACAGTTGAGTCTCTTGTTGCCAGGCGTGCTCTCAGTGCACACATTAAAGTGGATGATGCAGAGCAACAGAGAGAGAACATTTTTCATACTAGATGCCATGTCAACAATAAGGTATGTAGTATGATCATTGATAAGGGGAGTTGTACTAATGTGGCTAGCACTACTTTGGTTGAGAAATTGAATTTACCAACCTTAAAACACTCTAGACCAAACAAATTGCAGTGGTTGAATGATTGTGGATAGGTTAGGGTGGATAAACAAGTGTTAGTTACTTTTTCTATTGGGAAGTATCAGGATTAGGTGCTTTGTGATGTTGTGCCTATGCATGCGGGCCATATTTTATTAGGGAGGCCATGGCAGTATGATAGGAGAGTGACACATGATGGGTTCAAGAACATATACAGTTTTGAAAATGAGGCAAAACAATTAAGCTTGCTCCTTTAACTCCAATCCAGGTCTATGAGGACCAACTGAAATTGAAAAGTGAGGTTGCATAAAAAAAAAAGAGTGAAAATGAGGGTGATCAAAAGAAAAAGAGTGAAAATGAGAGTGATAAAAAAAAAAAGAGTGAAAAAGTGATTGAGCAAAAAAGAAAGAGTGAGAGTGAAAAAGAAAGTAGAGAGATGGCTGAGACTAAAGAAAAAAGAGTGGAGCCACGAGAGAAAAAAGAAAGAGAGTCTGCTGAGAGAAAATGAAAGGCAAAAGTGAGTTTCTATGCAAGAGAGAGTGAGGTTAAGAGGGCTTTCTTCGCAGATCGCCCTATGATTTTTCTTGTCTATAAAGAGTCTTATCTTACTCTTGATGAAACTAACCAGTCCCTTCCTAGTTTGGCTGTTTCTTTGTTGCAGGAGTTTGAGGATGTATTCCCGGAGGAGATGCCAAATGAGTTGCCACCCATTAGAGGCGTTGAGCACCAGATTGATTTTGTGCCCGGGGCTGCTATTCCAAATCGACCAGCCTATAGGAGTAATCCAGAGGTGACAAAGGAGCTTTAGAGGCAAATTAAGGATTTGATGAGCAAGGGGTACGTGAGGGAGAGCATGACCCTTGTGCAGTACCAGTGCTACTAGTGCCAAAGAAGGATGGGACGTGGAGGATGTGTGTTGATTGCAGGGCGGTCAACAATATCACGATAAAGTATCGCTATCTCATTCCAAGATTGGATGATATGCTTGATGAATTACATGGCTCATGTATTTTCAGTAAAGTTGATCTTAAAAGTGGATACCATCAAATTAGAATGAAAGAGGGTGATGAACGGAAAATTGCTTTTAAGACTAAGTATGGGCTTTGTGAATGGTTGATTATGCCATTTGGACTTACAAATGCGCCCAGTACTTTCATGAGATTAATGAACTATGTCCTACGTGTATTCATAGGCAAATTTGTGGTTGTGTACTTTAATGATATCTTAGTGTACAACAAGGACTTAAATGAACATATTGAGCATTTGAGATATGTGTTTGACGTGTTAAGATGTGAAAAGTTGTATGCTAATTTCAAGAAATGTACATTTTGTATGGAAAGAGTTGTTTTTCTTGGTTATGTTGTTAGTACAAAAGGTATTGAAGTGGATGAAGAGAAAGTCAAGGCCATCAAGGAGTGGCCAATGCCAAAAAGCATCATTGAGGTAAAAAACTTTCATGGCTTAGATAGTTTTTATTGGCATTTTGTTAAAGACTTTAGCACCATTGCTGCATCACTTACTGAGGTAATTAAAAAGAATGTTGGGTTTCATTGGGGGGCTAATCAAGAGAATACTTTTGCCACTATTAAAGATAGGTAGTGCTCTGTACCTGTGTTAGCATTACCTGATTTTAACAAAGTTTTTGAGATTGAATGTGATGCCTCAGGAATAGGGATTGGAGCTGTTTTGATGCAGGATAGGCGGCCCATAGCGTTCTTCAGTGAAAAGCTAAGTGAGGCATCCCTGAAGTACCCTACTTATGACAAAGAGTTTTATGCTCTTGTTCGTGCATTAGAGACTTGACAGCACTACTTGTGGCCTAGGGAATTTGTGATCCACACCGATCATGAATCATTGAAGCATTTCAAGGGTCAAGGTAAGTTGAATAAAAGGCATGCTAGATGGATGGAATACATTGAGACATTTCTCTATGTCATCCGTTACAAGTAAGGTAAGGAGAACATTGTTGCTGATGCTCTATCCCGGAGGTATGTACTTCTTACTTCTATGAGTGCTAAAATGCTTGGGTTACATATTGCATGAACATTTCTTTTGGTCTAAGTTGAAGAGAGATGTTAACCGTATTTGTGGAAGGTGCATTACATGTAGAAAGGCCAAATCTAAGGTTTTACTATGTGGGTTGTATACACCCTTACCCGTTCCTAGTGAGCCATGGGTAGACATATCTATGGACTTTGTTTTGGGGCTGCCTAGGACAAAAAGGGGTAGAGATTCTATTTTTGTGGTTGTGGATAGATTCAGTAAGATGACACATTTCATTCCATGCCATAAAACAGATGATGCCACAAACATCGCTGACTTGTTTTTCTGAGAGATAGTGCGACTCCATGGTGTACCTAGGAGTATTGTTTCTGATAGGGATGTTAAACTCCTTAGCTACTTTTGGAAGGTGTTGTGGGGGAAATTGGGTACTAAGCTCTTATTTTCCACTACTTGTCATCCGCAGACTGATGGTCAGACTGAAGTAGTTAATAGGACTTTAACTCAGCTTTTACGCACTGTTGTTCATAAGAATTTAAAAACTTGGGAGGATTGTTTGCCATTTATAGAGTTTGCATATAATAGGACGATGCATACAACTACTTCATATTCTCCTTTTGAAATTGTTTATGGATTTAATCTACTTACTCCTTTGGATTTAATATCTTTACTTACTGATGGCATGAGTAGCTTGGATGGACAAAAGAAGGTGGAGTTGGTGAAGTCACTTCATGAGAGGGTACTACTTCAAATTGCCCAAAAAAATGAAAGGGTTGCTTCCCAAGCCAATAAAGGACGAAGGCGTGTCATCTTTGAACCAGGAGATTGGGTTTGGGTTCACATGCGCAAAGAAAGATTCCCAGCCCATAGAAGGACTAAGTTGCGTCATCGAGGAGATGTTTCTGCTACTTTCAATGTTTCTGATCTTTCTCCTTTTGATGTAGGTGAAGATTTGAGATCGAATCCTTTTGAGGAGAGGGGAAATGATAGGAACCAAGGTGGGCCTACTCTTAAAGATCCTTTGCAAGTTCCAGATGGGCCAATTACAAGATCAAGGGCCAAAAAGATCAAGGAAGCAATGCAAGGATTGGTACAATCCATTTGGGATGAAGCCAGCAAAAGCCCAACACTCAAGATGGATCTGAAAGAATGAGAACCAGTTTTGATCCACTTGATTCAAGCTATGGAAGACATGACTTAGAGATATGGCCTATTGTTATTGGAGGCTTTTAATTTGGTTAAATGATTTATTTTATTAGTTTAGAATAAGTAGGCTTGAAGATACTTGGCCCACATGTCTTATTTCTTATGAACTAAGTTTTTTGGGAAGGCCTTGTATTTTGGCCAAGGGCTTATTTGGAAAGTTATTTTTTAAGAACTAGGGCTTCATTAATTTACTGTAGCGTTACTGTAGCCGCGCGTACTGTTCATCAAGGGTCATTTTGGATAAAATGGGCTTTATTTTGGCTAGGGTTTTGATTAGGTTTGGGTTTAAAAACTCTTTGTAGCCTCATTTGAAGGGTTAGACAATATTGAATTTTATTTGTGAGTTGAGTTTTCTCCTCTTGTTCTTGATTGAACTCTTGAACTTATCAAAAGTAAATCACAACCTTTGTTGTGTTCCTCCTTTGTAATCTGGGTTCTTGAGACGGGTTCTTCAACGGGTTTAGATTTTAATATAATCTAGGTTCTTGAAACAAGTTCTCATTAGGTCTAGATTCTCCATTCGTTGACTTGATTTTGACTTTTTTGAAGAGTTTTCAAATTGATTGTGGGTTCAAGGGAATTCATTCCCACGGGTTCATATCACACTTACATATATATATATATATATATATGTATTTATTCTATTAGTTGTTAGTTTATATATACATATACATATTTATATATAATATATAGTTAATCCCAAAACAGTACACTGGAATGCAGTGATATCGAAATATTTCTTTCTAGTACTTAAATCGGAATGATTACCAGAACGGAATTTAAAACATTGTGGCCAAGCCTTGTAGAGGTCTAGGGGCGAAAATCCTAGTCAAAACTTTTGACCCGGTTTGTGACTCAAAAATTGCTAGACAAAAAGTTCACTCAAAATTTTCTTGACTCCTTGCTTGAGCGAAGAATGTGATGATTGAAAAATTAGGGCTTTCTCTATGCAATAATATATATTTATATATATTTGTTTATTATGAACAATATGGCCGGTTATGAGTATTGTAATTTCGTACCACAATGTATTTTGATATTTTTCAAGAGAATAAACCTATACAATTCTATGGATGTAGATACGTTGCCGAATCATGTAAATATTTGTGTTGTGTGATTTATTTTTTGTTTTACTTTAATTTTTCTTGTATCGTTTTCACAACTAGGAGAACTTGAAACTAGCATTTGGGGGAGGGAGTCTATGTAGCAGAGGGGGTTGAGGGCGGGTGGGGAGAGAGGAGGGGTCATGGAAAAGAAATGGTCGATAGGTTGGAGTTCTCTTATGAGCACCTAGGTTTATGGAATAGTTTTGTTTTTCATCTTTATCTTTTAATAAAAAACAGGAAGTGGTACAGTTAGGCCTGGGCAGGAAACCTGTGGACCCGTCCCGTCCGAATAATCCGACCCAACTCGACCTGACTGATAAAATGAGGGCCAAATGTATTTACGGGTCAAACCCTCAAATGTCGATTTTAACCCGTCTTCTCCACATATCTTCATCTTCTTCAACGATCTGTGACAGGAAGTCTTGCCTGAGAACCAGCCCATCGTTGATTTTTATTTCTTGATAGGTGAAGAAAAATATATAGTTACTTTCAAAGGCTCATGTCTCCTGATCCAAGTGAATCTATCCACCATCTTGACGCTCGCACACAAATTCTCACAAACGAAGAGGGGAAAAACTAAAAAGAAAAAAAAGAATCAACAAGCTAATTGATTCCTAAATGGAGAGATCTCTTCAAAGTTGGGCAGTCTCCTTGATCTGATTGGTGCCCGTTGGTTAATCAATTGTTCAACCCCCTCCTTGAAATCATCTTCTATACTTAATATTGATGACAGGCTCGAAGAAGATAGTTGAGATTGGTATTGCTCTAGCTCCTACAGTAGCTCCTCTGCACGTTTTCTTGACTTGGAATCCGAGGAACCAGAGAGTTTATCCTGCAGTACATCTTCAAGAACCATTCTTGCATCGGTGTATCGAGTTTGCTTGATTAGATTAGGCTGAGCAAAAATCCGACAATCCGAATCCGCGGAGTCAGAGTCGGAGTTTTTTCCCTATTGAAAGTCGGAGTCGGAGTCGAAGTCGGAGTCGGAGTCATTGAAGAACCGACTCCGACTCTGCTCCGATCCGCCTCCAACAATCCACCTCCACCTCCGACTTGGTTCTCCGACTCCGCCTCCGATTTTATACATATTTTATAAAAATATATGTATTTTTCTATATATTAATCATTTAAATTTTATACAACTATATCTTATATAGTTAGTTAAACTCAATAATATACTAGTTAAATAATATATTTATACTATAATATATAGACTAAATTGACTAATAAATAATAATAGTTTAGTATATGACTATATGTAAATATCATACTATTACAAATTTACAATATTACCACCATGTTACATGTAAGTTGTAACACTAAATTACTAATGTATAAATATAATAACATGTAATACTAATGTATATATAATATACTATAAACACTAAGATGCATAATAACATCAACATGTAATACTAATGGATAAACACTAATCTATAAATTTAGAATAACATATAATACTAATGTATAATAACTAACGTATTATTCATATAAATTTTATATAACAATATCTTATATTAATTATATTTTTTCACTTAATAAATTCTCAACATATTCCTTTTGATAAATATATTAGTAATACTAATATACATTAGTATATTAATTAGATTTATGGTCTAATACTAATACTATTAGTAATCCACTTTAACTAATACTAATATTTATACTAATACTATTATAGACTATAGTTATAACTTATAGTATTATACCTATACTAAATCACTGATTCACTATAACTTATACTAATATAGTTATGCTAAATCACTATAACTAAAACTAATGTAGTTATACTAATCATTATAACCATATATAGTATTAATATCACTATTAGTATAATATATAGTATTAATAATAACTAATACTAATATAACTATTAGTATAACTAATATCACTACTAGTATAACTAATATTAATACTAATATACTAATACTATTAGTGTATTACTAATAGTATAATATATTAATACTATATTATATATAAAATAGTAATACTATTTTTTGAATCTTCATTTCATATACGGTGCCTTTTTTTTTAATATTCATATATAATAATATATATCATATATATATAATATAATTAAAAATAGATTCATAGTAATTATAATAGTATACTATAGTAACTATACGGTGTTTTTTTTTTTTTTAATCTTCATTTCGTATACGGTGTCTTTGTTTATTGTAGTGATTAGTTGGGTGTGGATATGGAATCATGGATGATGGGAGTACATGTAAAAATAGGACTTTATTTTTATTTTTAATTTTTGAATGTATGTTAGTATGTTACTTGTTTTATTTAGTTATATTTTTTATTATAATCAAAAGTTTAATAAGTTTGGATTGTAAGTTTGAAAAAATTGAAACTTGAAAGCCCACATTTTTTTTTTTAAAGTGGGTCAAATATGAAGTAAAAAAAAAAAAAACAAAAGAAGTAAAAAATCCGACTCTGAACCGACTCCACTCCGACAAGTCGGAGTCGGATTCTCTACATGTCAGAGTCGGAGTCGGAGGTCGGATTCAACCTCCGACAAAGTCAGAGTCAGAGTCAGAGGTTGGGCCCTCCGACTCCGAAACTGTCGATGCTCAGCCCTAGATTAGATAGAGGCACAGGTTGCAGGCCTTGTTCGCATCCGCATAAATTCCGAACTCTCGTTGAAAAGAAGAAATCTAGAGCCTGCAAATTTTCTGTCTGATGATACACTGCCATCTTTGAAAAATAAGAACATTAAAAAAAATAAAAGGAAGAATATGAAGAAGAGAGGTTCTCATCGGACCCGACTATCAGAGGGTTGGGTCGGACCAAACTGGCATGCATTGTGGGCCGGGTCGGTTCGGGCCTAGATATTGTGCGGTTTGGTCGGGTTGCAGCCCTAGGTACAGTGTATTGAGTAAAGTTGGGTGTTGTGCACACCAATGTCCTTGCGTTTCTATGTCCAAGTCCACCCATTAGAGCCTAAATGGCCTTGTAATCTTTCATGTGGAAAATGGCCTTGTTTGGTTACACCACACATAAGATGAGATGAAATAAAAGCTAAATAAAATATTATTAAAATATAATTTTTTAATATTAATTTTATTTTGAGATTTAAAAAAAATTGAATTATTTATTATATTTTCTGTAAAAATTTAAAAAAATTATAATATTTATATGAGATGAGATGAATCTATCAAGCTAAACTAGGCATGATTGTCAATGAAAAGGTCAGATCAAGAGGAAGATGAGTTGCAATGATAGGGGTGATGACGGATTAAAGTTTCGAATATCCGGACACTTTTGGGTGAATATGACTTAGGCCTCGTTTTTTTTTACAATTCCTCTCAAATCATCTTATATCATCTTCTCATTACAATTTTTTTAAATTTTCACACAAAATAAAATAAACAATTCAACTTTTTCAAATTCTAAAAAATAATATTAGAAAAATATATTATAACAATATTTTATTTAACTTTTAACTTTAATTTCAACTCATCTCATATGCGAAAATAAACGAGGCCTTAAGAGTATTAGTAGTGAAGTGGCCAAACTTTGCCCAAAATTTAGTTAGAGAATCTATTTTTTTTTCACTTTAGCTAGCCACTTTTTATTGATATTAAATAACAAACTCTCTAAATCTATCTATATTATATTAAAATATTTATTTCTAATTTCTAATTTTAATAATAAATAGAATATTTATTCTTTATTAAAAAAGCGCAGATTAGCCTAGTTTGGATAGCAAAGTCATTTCAACTAATCTCATCTTATCTCATTTCAACATCAAAATACCACATACACAAACACATAACTTTTTCATCTAATCGTTAAGTAATCATTACGACTTTTCTAAAATTTCAAACAAAATATAAAAAAAAAAATTAACTTTTTCAAATTTCAAAATAAAAATAATATTATAATAATATTTTAACTTCATAATATTTTTATTCAACTTTTTCTCTCTCATTTTATAAAATTCTATAAAATATATTAACTCAAATAATTTTATTATTATTCACAAATAATTTTATTATTATTTATATATAATTTCATCTTAACTCTGGATGCATTATTTTCATACTGGGTTTTGGCAAATTAACAGTCCATTTGTTGTTGGACCAAAAGTAAACCTCAAGCCCGGGAAATTCTTTCTTGGACCACTCATTTCTGATCTCATCTTTGAACTTCCAACTTGCACAAAAATAGTTAGGAAAAAGAAAAAATAATGCTATTATGCTGCCTTATTTTGTTCCCTCATTTTGACCATTCATTCATTTACTTCTTTTTTACATTTTTTTTCTTTTACTTATTGATTTGGGAAGTGACTATTAGTGTATTGATATTCTTTTTATATTTTGTAAAAAAAATTTTAAAATATTAAAAAAATATGAATAAAAAAAATTTAAAAAATGGAATTTTGCCTAGGGGCACGCCCAGCGCCAGCCGCCAGCGGTCACTGCTGAACAGCACACTAGTAGCACTAAGAAAGAATAGTGGTTAACCCAATTCAAAAAGAGAACTACTATAGACACAAAGAGATTACACAAAAGTAAACTCACAAACTAATGTGGCTTCATATGATGCGTTAGATCTACTTTACATAAAAATTAACTTTACAATCTGACGTACTAAATCAAGTCACGTCAGTTTGTGAATTTATTTTTATGTAATTCCTTTGTGGTTAAAGCATTTCTCATTCGAAAAAGTTGAAAACAATGGAAAGGCAAACACCAAGGTGAAGGTTGCTGTCGCAAGTCCAATGGATCTCTTTGTATAGCTAACCCAATCTATTCTACGTTTTCTTTATTTTATTTTCTTCAAATTTTTCCAGCAATGGGAGAGGGAAGCTTGGCTATATCTGTGATGCCCTCAGCCCCAGCCCCCGCTTAGGATTTGATGGTGATTGAATGCGTCGGGACATATAACACAAAACTACATACCCCTCATACATGATAGTTAAGATGTAATGCACCTAACATCTAGTAATATGCAATAAAAATCGTAGCAAAAAAATGATTTTCTATCTACTTAAGCATGGTGGCAAAATAATTAAGACATATGATACTAGTAAGTGCAAATATCCCAAAAACTTGCATATAAGCATAAGCACTTCAAAATAAGAGTTGTGTTTTCAAAAGACTTCCAAAATAAGTAGTGTATCATAATGTCATTCCCAAAATCCGGGATCCATTAAAATAATGTCTAATCCTCAAAAGAAATTTCCATCTTAAGTCTTCAGGGCTTATCAGGCTTTGTCCTCTTCTCTAGGAACCGGTTCTTGCCACGGTTCCTGAGTCGCTTAAACTCGTCAATGAGTTTAATTACTTCGGTAATCATCTGGTCTATGGTCTCCAGCTGCTCCTGGATGGAAGGCCCAGAAGAGCTCACTACCATTTTTGGCATTATCCTATCCGGAGGGAGTGCTGTCCTCTTCCGCTTCGTTATCAAGGTTTTCTATACCTGTTACAACACACACATATATTACAAGCATATAAAAGCAAACCACAAACGAATGCATAAACATGTACTTTGACATAAAACCTACCATATGAAACTTGACCTTTCCATAAATCAACTTTTCATCTTTTAAACTCTTAACACATGTTCATATTATTTGAGCTTAGGTTCTTGTCCATATCATAACATATCAAGCCATTTCCTTATCATATCATATTGAGATCACGTCTAATCATTTCATATCATAACATAGCACATCATGGCATAGCATATCATATCATATCGTATCATGACATATCATAACATATCATGTCATAGAGCTTAAATGCCTTGTTCATATCATATAATGTACATAATTGGATACCTCACGGTTCCCTTATGCACCGTGTGTTTCCCGCTACTTACTGTATCAACCAATGATCCACTTAATCGAGGTGACTACGTCATAAACATAAACATATTCTTTACGGCAATTTGCTTATTTCACCTTCACTGTATTGCACCCACTAGGTTTAGGTGCGACATCGCTCCAGTATCCTTTCATAGGAACCATTCGAGACCCGTCGACTGTACTACGTTGACACAGGGATCTCCACTCGACTTTAAACACTCTAGAGTAGACATGAAGTTCCACTAGAGCATTTTCCCGTCCTAGCATTTGGGGTCGCGATAAAACATCTTTGACTCTTTCTTTTAAAACATGGACTCAAATACATGTGACATGCAACATGGACTCATAATGAAACATTAATCTTGTTCATGCAACATGTAAAAGCCAAATAAATAGTTCATCCCATAGTATGCATCTCGTAACATAGCTTGAAAATATTAAAACATGTAAACAAGAATAAGTTCATGCAAACATATTCGATTCACCAATCAAGACATGAAAACATATTTTAAAACTACAAAAGAGGCTTAGGCCGATTCACATAGGCCCTCCAAAACATGCATTTTTCATCATCTCAACTTCTATACTCATGCCTTCATTTAATCTTATGCATAAACAAACAAGCAAGACTCCTTTATAAAGCCAAACCGAAACCAACGTGTATGTCATCCAAATTTCTTTTAAATGGAACATCACAACACATGGTTGTTCCTCCTTCTCAATCATAGCCGAATATAGCAATGTAATAACACAAAGTTCAAACAACATCTTCATGCAAAAATACACTTAGGCCAAATATGATAACCATAGGATATTGTGCTTCAAACCACAATTTCATACCAAATAGTCATAGCATCACAAAGGCTGAATACATATACAAGAAGTAATAGCAATAATCAAACAAATAATTACACAAGAGTTCACGTAATATATATGAATAATATCAAAGATAGGTTGTAAGTTTACTTACAAAAAGTCCAATGATAATAGTAGCAAAAATCTGGAAATATAACATAGCATATTAGAAGTCAACACACAAAAACCCTAGATTCTGAAAATGTGAGTGAGTGTGAGTGTCGGGGTATTTTCGAAATCTTTTTCTCAAGATAAAAACCCTAGGGCCGAAAACCTTTGAAGATTAAAACACTAGTTTGTCTTCCAAGTTAAAACTGAATCATAATCACTCTAAATCTCATGTTCATGTGTTCAAAATATTAAGAACACTTTGGGTTCCATCTTCCTTGAAGAGAAAACCCTAGTTTATAGTGTGAAAGCAGGTGGTTGTGCTAAAAAACCCTAAAATGAAAGTGAAGAAACGAGTTCCTCCACTTTGGCGATGCATGCTCAACATGAAAGGATGAAAAGATCCTTACCTCCAAGTGTTGAGCTCCTTCTCGAAATATTGTGGGTGGTTTCTTGGTGATATGTGAAAATGGTGGTGAATATGGTGTGTTTGGCTAGTGAGAAAATGTGAGAAAATAGAAACTTAAGAGAGAAAAGGTGGTGGCCAAGATACACTAACGAGACAAGAAAAATTTTGAGCGAAATGACTCCCCCATTTTTGGCTACCTTCTTATATGGTGTTTCTCTATGCTTTTTCCCCAACCAATGCATGTAGGACAAGTAGCAAAGCCTTCTTCCCTTTCTCCCTCAAGATGAGACTTGCATGGGAAAGACCAAAGGGTGGCTTGTGCGTGCCCTTCTTCCATTCTAAATCTGAAGCCCATCTTTGTTATCTTTTCCCAACATGCCATTCTACTCTTGTCTAGGTTCAATGCATCAAAAGGTCAAAAAAGTAATTTCCTCCAAAACCCTAATCTTCCTAAGATTTCCCTCCAATGCATGGGTGACACATGGCGTGAAGAGTGTGTGTGCCTTGGGTGCCAAGTTTGACAAGCTTGAGGTGACTTTTTTTTGTCATTCCTTAGGTAGCTTTTGGGTCTCTTTCTCTCCCTCCTTGTTGCTTGCCGTTGGCTAGCCCCCATGATTCCTACAAAAATTCTTCTACAAACGGGTTTTTTGTCTTTCCAAGTATGATACATCTTGGAACTCTAAAAAGCTATTTTCATCCTAAGTTTGACATGTGTCCATGTGAAACTTGTCCCTTTCAAAGGTGACACCTAAAACCCTTCATCCAAAACCCCTATGCCCTTTTGGGCTTCATCCACTTTTCTTCCAAGGTTCTAATACATGGTTGACAAGTATCACCTTAGTCCTTTTCTAGAAAGACCAAAAATTCATTTCATTGCCATGTGGCGCTTCCTCCTCCTTGTCCCATGGCTTAACTTGGGCCTTCTAAAGCAAATATCCTTATGAGCTTTATTTCCTTGAGCCAAATCCCTCTATTTCCTTTTGAGGGGCTAATAAGCCTTGTACTAAAAGATCCATATACATCCATAAAAAATAAAAAATAATAGAAAATACCTAATGAATTCTTCCAACACTTAGTCAAAAATCCAGAGGCAAAAATAATCATCCATACAAAAATGTAAACGGGGGGTTCCACATGAAAAATCTAGGGTTTCACAATATCTAAAACGCAAAACCTTATTATCTCTCAAACATTCGATTAAGATGACCTAATGATGGAAAGATGTAGGTAAATAAAAAAACGAAAAACCCCAAAATGAATTCACTTCAAAAGATTATAAGAGAGAAATAGAGCACCAGAAAATTGTGGAAATCTCCTTGGTTGCAACCCAAGAAATGGCACTTGAACGCAAGAAACAAAGATGAAAGAATGAGAATAGTGGGAGAGCAGAAAAAGGAGAAAACACTTGGCGCAAAAAAACAATGTAATATTTTTATAAAAAATAAGAGATAGCTAGTTGAATTCGTAGGCCAAATTTGGCCAGCCGAAACACCTCACGCCAAAAACGATGTATATACAAACAACTCTATTTGCCATATTTTGCACGGAATGACCAGTCTTTAACCATAGTTTAACTTTAGCCATTTATAGGGCTATAATCGAGCCAAGTCGAGCTAATTTTTAGTACGGGTGCTACCCGCATGGTGCAGGGCGGGGGGAGACCCTTTCCCGCACCCCGCCCAGCACCATGCGGGGGAGGGGCTTTTTCTCCACGCACCTCGTCCCGGTGCTGGGGGCCAGGGGAAAAACTGCCATCCGCCTCGCCCCTCGCCTAGGCCAATCCATTGGGTCTAAACAATTATTTTTGGGTCCAAAATTATTTTTTTGGACCCAAATTATAATATAATTAAAATTATAAATTAAAATTTATAAATACAAAAAGAACTTAAACTCATTAGAGTTATATTTTGGATTGTCTTGGCTTCCTAGGCCAACCTTTCTATAGGAGGCCAAGACAATACAATAATCATACTTAAGCAATGTGGGACTTAGTGGCAATCCAATATCTTGAATACACATTCAAATTTTTAATAAATTGTATATATCTATATATAATATATTTATTTATATAAGTGGAGTGGAGCGGGATGGTAGGGCGGGGCCCCACTGGGATCATCCAGCCCCCCGCCCCCACTAGTCTTTCTCCCTACAGGGCTGGGCAGCAGGGCGCGAAGCCCCACTCCCCACCCCTAGTTTTTGGCTTGCCAAGCTTAGCTCGACTCAAAATACTTGAACTTGAGTTCGAGCCCGAGTTCAAGATTTTTATTTATTCTTTGTTCGAGCTCGAGGTTGTCCCACAAATGAACTTGAGCTCAGCTCAACATGTTTAATTTTTTTAATAAGATTTAATAATTAATAAATTAGATAAATAAAAAAATAAAAATCTAATATTGAATTTGTACAACTAACAAGTAGAACATTTATTGAATTATAATATTTTAAAAACTTATAAATAGTTAATATCTAATTAGTTGATATTTATCCATAATAATAATATATTATATGACTACATATATTATTAATACATACGCATAATATAATAACATATATCTATTTCATATATGGTTCTCATATATTAGTATATAAAATTATTAAATCTTATCAACTAATTATTGTACAAATTATAAAATATAGCTATGAATTATATTCAATATATAGACATAAGTAATTAGGTTACATATTATATATTTAATACATATATATTATATATATGTGTATGTATATATTTATCAATATATGAATGAGTTTTAATTGAATCAAGTTAACAAGTCGACTTAGGCATAAACGAGCAGGCCTTAATGAGTTTTAGTCAAGTCGAGTTTCGTTGGATATGTGTCACTAACAAATCGAACGGGTATATGCTTTTACAGGTGAGCTTTTTTTTTTTCACGAATCGAGTTCGATTCAAGTTTAACCGGATGACTATCGAACGGACTAATGAATAAACTGGTTCATTTACAACTCTCCACTTCAATGCTCTAACGCTGGATGGTGGGTTTGTGTATCATTGCAGGTTTCTAGTATTTGCGCAAACGGTTGTGGGCCGATGAGTTTGGGTATGATGACATCATGTGGTGGCGGCAGAGTGGGAGTGGCATGGGGGTGAATAATTGGGCTCATCATACACATATTGGCCCGGCCCATTCAGATCCAACTATTGAAAGAGTAATGAAGAACCAGAAAAGCGAAAAGCCCTCACTCTTTGTTTTCAAATACAATCTTTGGGGGCGGGCCGCCGGAGCGCGACCAGCACACGCGGTGCACGTTAGAGGCGTCAATTGTTTGATTTTTTTTAACTCTTATGAAGAAGAGCGCGAGGAATTAAGCTAAGTGACTGTGTGTGTGAGAGAGCGAGAGGGAACGATGAATTCCAAAGAGAGTTGCAGAACTGAGCTCCGGACTGCGATTAATCAGCTCAGTGATCGTGGCCTTTACTCCGCCTCCAGATGGTACTCAACTCTGAACCGTCAAAACCCAAACCCTAGTCTCTTTCCGATCTCATCGTTTGTTTAAAGTTGAATCGTGCGTTTATTGTTTGTGGAAATATTATTTGTTTTTAGTTTTAGTTTTTGCCTTTGATTTATAGATTTTGACAGCTTCGCAAGTACTTACTGACATACCAATGTAGGAATCCACCAAACATTTAAAATACTTTGTGTTTCATATAAATATTATTCTTTTTGTTTCTATTTCCATGTTTGTATCCATATTTAGTGTTGAAGTTACGATCTTGATGCTCCATTTAGTAACCGAGGAACTTCGGAAAGAGGAAACGAAATCTTAGGATTCAAAACCCTATTCGTAAGTTTGAAATAAACTGAGTCAGATAAACCGACTGCAGTTCTTTCTTTTCCCTCGTCAAATTGATGTATGAAGCCAAAATGACAAAGGAAGCCCAATCCTCAGTATTTGGATAGCATCCGGGTCTGTAGGGGTTGAGTGCCAGTTGAGGGTCATGATCTTTGGCAGTTTCATAATCACTAAAGAGGAATTGAAGGAGGAGGAGCAGTTAAGGGGAATCCATGAGCTTACAGAGGCCGAAAGCTAATGGGTATACACTTGCGATCTCCGTTATGCTTGGTCAAGTAATGAACCTACTTGCCAACTAAAGAAGAGGAAATGGCATAGTGTAGTAACAGTTGATGTGTATGGTCTCATTAGTGTAATGGCAGTTGATAACAGCTTTTTTATATGGGTTGATTAGGTAACTCTCAACGTGTGTTAGTACTTACGTTTGCATTCCTTTTTGTCTGCATCCATGAATGCCAAAATATGTTTTTAGAATTATATTGCAACCCTATTTAGTTATTTTTTATTTTGATCTTTTTTCTTGTTATAATAATTGTCAGTAATTTTTTGTCAACAGTGGATTTTGATACGCCCTTTTTATTGCAGGGCAGCAGAACAGTTGGCAGGAATTGAGCAAGACCCGGCAAAGTTCACACCTGCAAACACCAGATTCCAGCGTGGAAGCTCTAGCATCCGCCGGAGATTCCGAACGAATGAGATCACTTCGACACCAGTCGCTGGTGTGTCATATGTGTCAACTCCAGTGATGGAGGAGGATGATGCGGTTGATGGTGACTCTTACCTTCTGGCCAAGTCTTACTTTGACTGCCGGGAGTACAGGAGGGCTGCTCATGTCCTTCGAGACCAAACTGGAAAGAAATCTGTGTTCTTGCGATGTTACGCTCTATATCTGGTTTGTTGCCTTCTGTTTGTATAATTCCCGTTAGTACTGTTTTTTTTACTAATCTGATTATATGATGGTGGATTTTGATGTGCTGGGAATGACAAGTTGAATGTGGTAGGGTGAAGGGGAAAAAATTGGTTAACTCCGTATGATAGAACAAGAATATTGGTCATAACACGCCAGGATATTGGTCAGTGCTACAAAAAGCATGAAGTTTGAAAGAATTGGTCTAGTTGCCAAAAAGAATCATGGTACAATGAGGTTTTGTTTGGATGAGAAAGGGCGACCAAAAGCTAGGCTTCCTTTTCAAAATTTAGTTGTGAAATTTCACCAATGAAAAACTTAATAAAAAATCCACTAATGAAAAAAATAGTGAAAAGAAACAACCAAAGGCCCTTGTATATGTAGGTTATAAGGTTAGGCACCTTTTCAGGATTTTGTTTAGATCAAATGACTGTAGCACTGAAAAAAATTATGCAAAAACTTTGGTCACCACTGAAATTTCAAGAAAACTAAACAATATCACGGTGTACTTGGGGGACAGAAAGGGGTCATACCTTTCCTTTCCTTCTCTTTTTTTCCCCAACTTTGATCTGCTATGACCGTTCAACTATTATATAAGTGTTGATTTAAAATGTATATGATCAACGTGATCTCAGAGATATTTCAGGACTTTTAGGTATAACGATATTGTTATTCTTATTGTTTTATGTAAGGCTGGAGAAAAGCGGAAAGAAGAAGAGATGATTGAACTTGAGGGACCCTTAGGTAAGAGTGATGCTGTGAACCGCGAACTGGTCTCTTTGGAGCGTGAGTTATCAACGCTTCGCAAGAATGCTGCAATTGATCCATTTGGGTTATACTTGTATGGTCTTGTGCTCAAAGAGAAAGGCAGTGAGAATCTTGCTCGTACAGTTCTTGTTGAGTCTGTGAATAGCTACCCTTGGAACTGGAATGCATGGTCTGAGCTGCAGTCTTTGTGCACTACAATTGACACCTTGAACAGCCTTAATCTCAATAACCATTGGATGAAGGACTTCTTTCTTGCCAGTGCTTACCAAGAACTTAGGATGCACAATGAATCTTTAGTAAAATACGAATATTTACTGGGAACTTTTGGTTTTAGTAATTACATCCAGGCTCAAATTGCAAAAGCTCGGTACAGTTTAAGGGAATTCGAGCAAGTCGAAGCAATATTTGAAGAACTTCTAAGAAATGATCCTTATCGAGTTGAAGATATGGATATGTATTCCAATGTGCTCTATGCAAAAGAGTGTTTTTCTGCCCTAAGTTATCTTGCCCATAGAGTATTTATGACTGATAAGTACAGACCTGAATCTTGTTGCATTATTGGGAATTATTACAGTTTAAAGGGGCAGCATGAGAAGTCAGTTATGTATTTTAGGAGGGCACTCAAACTGAACAAAAATTATTTATCTGCTTGGACACTTATGGGTCATGAGTTTGTTGAGATGAAAAATATTCCAGCCGCTGTTGATGCCTATCGACGGGCTGTAGATATAAATTCGTGTGATTATCGAGCATGGTATGGATTAGGACAAACTTATGAGATGATGGGCATGCCTTTCTATGCTCTCCATTACTTCCGAAAATCTGTGTTCTTGCAGCCAAATGATTCTCGGTTGTGGATTGCAATGGCTCAGTGTTATGAAACTGAGCAGCTTCGCATGCTTGAGGAGGCAATCAAGTGCTACAGAAGGGCAGCAAATTGTAATGACAGGGAAGCAATTGCCCTACACCAACTAGCAAAGTTACATTATGAACTTGGCCGTCCTGAAGAGGCAGCATTTTACTACAAGAAGGATATGGAGAGAATGGAAGCTGAAGAGAGGGAAGGACCAAATATGGTAGAAGCCCTGCTTTATCTTGCTACATACTACAAAGCCCAGAAAAGATTTGAGGAAGCAGAAGCATATTGTACCCGTCTTCTGGATTATACTGGCCCAGTGAGTTTTTGTATTTTTCTTTCTTCTGTCAATGTTTCCCCAGAAACATAACCCATCTTAAAATTTTTTAGTACTCTCCAAACAATTTGAATCACAAACTTTGCACTTCATTGTCCATGATTGCAGGAGAAGGAAACAGCGAAGAGTTTACTACGAGGAATGAGAACAGCACAGTCTAATATCCCTTCAATGGATGTTGAGCATTTCCCCCCCTGAATTTCTTATTACTACATGGATGTTGTAGACCTCTTCTCCCAGTTTCTGGCTTAGGGAAATCAGTGATTCATAAAAGCTTTGGATAAGATCACAATACAAGCATAAGTTGATGTATTTTCAAACGCAATCAAAGTGGGGATGTGCCGAACAACGTTTGAGTCTGTGGAGCTGCAGTCATCTAGGATAGGTGTTGGTACACTAGTGTAACATATGGACTTTTGATTTATCATCCAGAAGCCTGTGTACGTGTAGTTCTTCCTGGGTTAATATGTATTGTGATCATCTATTAATGTCATCTCAGGCCTAGAAATGTCATTCTTGTTTTTTCCCTTCATGGTTCACATGGTGCTGCTATAATGAATTTCTTAACCTATTCGTGCATTCTCTTGCTTGCCCATTATATTCTTTTTCATCTTCTTTCGGTTCAGTGGGTAACTCTATAAATTCAAATGCGTAGAGTTCGAAACTGGTAGTCTATTTGGGTAGTAATTATGAGTGACTCAGTTTTGCTTCACCATTATGCATAAAGAACTGAAGCGCAGTGGAGGTGCGAGTAAGGATCCCAGTGTCTGGATCAAAGTTCAATTGGCAAGGACCCCTACGTTGAGAGGCACAAACAGTAACTTAGGACGGACATGGAGATAATTTATGGTATGTTTCTCGTGCAGGCACTTGGGAGTTGAGTTTCATGCCCTCTTAGGTCGGAGGCAGAAATCATCAAACAGACTAGTTGAATAGATATTCTCTTCATCCAAGCAGTTAGCTTCGCTTGATTGAAGAGGGACCATAAGCTATTTATATAATTTGGGAAAGTAAAAAGGGAATATAGGATGAGAAACAAATGCCGGGTTGCAATTTGATCTCCAAACCTATTTTGATTTTCGTTGGGAATGATGGAACTTAATTGGCTGTGATGGGCAAGATAGATCAGACGACCCCCCAGTCCATTGAGCGAATTAGCAGGTAACCCGTATAGGAATCGTAGGTCTCAAGGCTTGTTACATAGAAATTGAAACCCTTGTTGTCTCTGTACATAGACTTCCAATCACAATCATTACACCTTTAGGATGATAAAGACATGAAACATTGTCTTCTTGGAAAGCAATCTAATCCCATGTAGTTTGGGGGGAGCAGAAGCCCACCAAGATCACAATTCGAACGAAATAAGCACCAAAAATCAAAAGCTCCTGCTTCTTTCAAAAGTGCGGCAAACATACAGGGACTACTCTTTCAGATGGCAGACCCCAAAAAAAGGACGTTATAACACTGATTTGAGAATCCTATTCCTGTCGCTGGAGAGCCCAACTGTGGAAGGGCGAGGAGCAGCAAGATAATCTACTTGCCCCGTGCGCTGATTCATTCGTTGGGAGCCAGAAGCTTCTAATTAATATCGATAACCCTCCCTCCAACCTGACTGATGAAATATTTATACAGCACTTCAACATGCTTCTTGCAGCAGCCGAAGTGGATTCTTTTTGTCAGTCTCTCACGCTGCCCATCAGCTTGTTCATCTATCCTATACTTTACGAGCACGGTCGCGCCAAGACCCTTGTTGCTTTGCAAGCACCTAAATCCATGGAAACAATCAATCAAATTGTGCACAGTCAATGTCAAACCCCTCCCCCCTCCAACCCAAATGCAATAAAAACTACCTTCTCACTTAAGAGGCTTGTAACATGACCATTTTCATTGCTCTCCTTTTTATCATCCTCCACTTCTGGCTCACTCTCCGTACTTATGGAAGGTCGAAGTGATGACGCTCCAAACATGGCCTCATCATGGGCAGCTTTGATTTGTTCCTCTCTTTTTGCCTTCATATCACAAGAAATAACTTACACTGGAAACGTGGAACTCTCTCTCTCTCTCTCATGAAATCCATATTGAAGGAACTAACATGCATGATTGTTAAATAGACTATCACAGGTGACAGATAGGAGAAAAGATAGCACACAGTACCTCAAATGCAGAAAAGCGAAAGCTCTGGCCAATGTTCTTGACTAATGCTGCATCATCTTCTGCAACTGCAGGCAAGGCAAAAACATGTGCAAAACATGTGCTATCAGCTCTCTGCTTTTCTTGACCCAAGCCCATTAGAACTCTTAGTTACAACATATACAGTACATCTGATTACCACATCCATAAATCATAGACTCATAGTCATGGTATCATGATGTCTTTCAGATTCAACTATTCATCAGATTAGCCCTGGTGTGTGTGTGGATTCCAATTTATAGTATGTGCAAAACATACAATTGAGAGGACGTATTCGATGCAAAGACATCTTCAGCAGACTTCATGTGCTTGGGATATCATATACGTAGTTCTTAACCTTGTTAAGGCCTTTCTTGGGGCAGGTGAAACACAGGGATAGAAGGTAAGGCGGCAATGCCCGATTATTTTGTACAACACCTATAATCTGTTTTAGGGCATGAAAGGTGACCTTCCAGTACTGTAAAGCCACCCCCATCTTCCTAGCAAATAAAAAGGTAAACGAAATTATTATTAACTTACTTTTCAAGAAGATTTAATGGAGGTTAAATAGAAAATTCCTTAAAAAGTGAGCTCAATTTTTCTGCAATGAAGTTTACAGAATGAGAACTGAATCCCCCCACCCAGCACTTTATTACTTTTTGTTTCAATATAATCATAAAATCTGTAGATTCTAGGAGTAAGGCCTACATTAATAAATAGAAAAGCATATAATATTTTTTTTAGCATTCAAAGAAGTAATTAATTGAGAATTTAGCAGATGATCTGGCAGTTCAATTCCATGGGAACCTGTTTGGATTTCTTAAAGGATTAGTAAAGCCCAATGAATTGAGCTTGATCAATGATTTCAAAGGAATTTAATTATAACAGAAGCACGGGAATGCAAGTAAAAACCAGTAACAAGTAACGGGTAGCAGCTGAATCACTCTCACAGCTTAGAAAACAGCACTATATATATTGCAGAATCCAAGCCTACTAGTAATAATATGCAAATTACAAACCAAGAGAATTACATGGTCAACATTTATCTCTTAGTACATACCAAAAGGAAGTGCAATGCAGTAGAAGAGTTTACCTTCAATCTCCTCATCATCAAGTGGAGCGTCCTTGTTGAATTCAAATCGTTCCCAACCTGAGCCCATGCCCTTTGTTGTGTCCTTGTCAGCTGCACATAAAGTGAGATACAATTACTGGGGAAAAAATTGTATAACACAAATAATTTTAATTAGCAACCATACATAGAAATTTAACCATTATTTTCCATGTTTTGCAAATCTCCCTCAGTTAAAGACAAAGTAATGGTGAGAGCTTGAAATAAAAGAAGAGAGGCAGCTTCCTTTTTAATGGCATGGAAACTCACCAAGGCAGGACCTTTTGAACCCATACATGGGGAGTAAAATTGTCACTCCACAAACAATAACGCTCAAAGATCACAAGGAAGAGTAATAACATCATGTGCAGAAGTTGAAGAAGCACACCATTCAGCACTCCTTAATTAGACATAGCCAGTGACAATGCGGATTGCTCAATCAAGCACAAAAACATAATCAAATCTTTTTTTTTCCCCTGGAATCATCCTTGTCTTAATGCCGCAAGGGTGTCCTTTTAGAAGGACAACTTTGGAGCACTTGGTATGAGTATGGAGTTAAAAAATAACTGCAAATATTTTATTCTGATATGATGATTTCAATGACTCAGATTGTAACCTTGGCTAATTCTTCTAGAATGCAAGCCCATAAATGGTTTGGCTTTCCTTGAGTCATTATTTTACGAAGGCTATTTTCCCATAAGCGGGAACTGCTGCCTCTTAAATAGTATTATTTTACAAAGTTTACTTTGACATTCCCTAAGCAAGATAGAGTCAAAAGCAGAAAAGATTGAGCTAAAAAAGTACTGATCTTCGCCAGGAAGAAATTCATAAGAAGAATCAACATAGCTGATAATTTTCTCAATATTAACTATGTTCAACGTAGCAGTGTATTTGTTGTGTCTGTGCTTGTGCAAGTACTTAGACCACTTTGTACACCACAACACCTAGCTCGCTCCAGATCTGGGAGTCTCAAAATCTGAAACCTTTGTCCACATATAAGTACTTCCACAGCCTAGCATACATGAAATTTTTTTGAAGTAATCGAAGAATCAAAAGCCTAGTAATTTGTTTGGTTTCATTCAAGCATTCTAGGTTATCTTGCTAGTCAAAAAGGAAAAACACCGTTACGATCACCCAAAATCTAAATAAACAAACAAAATATTTGACAATTTACCTAAATAACGTGAAAGGAACAAAATGATTTTTTTTTAAGTGAACAAAAGGAATTTAACATCCGTTCAGAGTAACATCCGATATTTACCAGTTTCAGTAAGCTGAAGTTTCATCTTGGCCTTCACTCTTTCAGCTGGTGTCTGTTTACAACAGAGAGACAGATTGTTATGAATCATGATACTTCACAACGGCTGAAAACAACAAATATATTAAATCGATTTTTCGGGGGTTTCAAACACTGACACATAGCCCAAATGACATTGACATCGATCACATTGTAATTATACAATATGTAATCCAATAGATATAAATCGAAAAAGAAATTAGACAAAATTGAAAAGGGATTCATCAGAAAAAAGAATCAATGCAAAAAATAAAAAAGAAAAATTAAAATTGAACATACCATATTTTCATAGCCTTCGATCAACTTTGAATAAACAATCCCACCGTTCTTCTCCCTCCCCACTTTACCGACTCTATCCCTATCCCCATTCCCATCTTCACTTCTACTCTTCTCCGACCTCCTCCTCTCACGCACTCTCTCCCGCGGGGACAAGCTCCGACTCCTTTTCGATTTCCGATCCCGCCTCGGTGACATACTCCTCCTCCTCCTCTCTCTGTCCCTATCCCTATCCCTGTCTCTGTCTCTGTCTCTGTCTCTGTCTCTATCCCTGTCTCTATCCCTGTCCCTATCCCTATCCCTATTCATGTCCCTATTCCTGTTTCTCTCTCTACTCCTACTTCGCCTCCTCGAATGCCTATCCCTCTCTCTTTCGATTTTATCAGAAACCCTAGGAATCGCATGTTTTTCTGCTTCGGAGGAGACAGGTTTCTTCCTGAGCTTGTTTTGAATGGATTGGAGTTGCCCTTGCTTTTGAAACTCGGAGGCCTTGGTGGGGCTCGAGGCTCTGACGAAGTTGCTAAGGAAAGAGGACGAGGAGGGCAGAGCCGAGCCTTTTGCTGGGACATTGTCGGAGGAGGAGGAGAATCCAAGACCTTGTTTGAACCTGGCGGCTCCTTCGCCTTTGCGAGTCAGCTCGTCGTAGTACGCCGCGGCTTTCTCTTCCTCCATTCTCCCAACGCAAACAGAGACTTCACACAGCAGTCAATCTGCAATTTGTTCGGGCAATAATGGCAGTAGTGTATGTCAAGAAAATCTTAAAACCGGACGAGGTGAAAATGCAAGATTTACACCCTCCAACCAGGAAAAGACACCTCAACGGTTTCATAAAACTTACCGTATAATTACGTACTAATTTCAGTCCCCCCTCTCTTCTCTCTCTCAGCAAGCTATCTCTTTCCTTACTCTCAACAAAGTGGGATGTTAATAAAAAAGAAGGGTGATGCTACAACCTCCGTTGGGTCTCTCGTTGGAGCTATAATATTATTTTATATATGTTTTACTTAAATAATTTTTTATATAGATTTTTTAATATTTTAAAAAAATAAAATAAATTTGAAGTATTATTAAGAAAATACTTTCTTAATAAAAAATAAAAAAATAAATATTAAAAAATATTTTCTTAATTATGAAATAAAATAAAAAATTATAAAAAATATTTTTTTATAATTTTTTATTTTACTTCATGATTAAGAAAATATTTTTTAATAATATTATGATTTTTTTTAAATATTTAAAATGGACATGCTACAGCTCCCATTAGGCTTATCATGTACTTTTTCTATGTATTTTTTTTAATTTCTTTTTTTATATAGATTTTTTTACACTTTTAAATATTTTAAAAAAATAAAATAAATTTAAAATATCATTAAAAAACACTTCCTTAATCAGAAAGTTAAAAAAAAATCATTAAAAAATACTTCCTTAATTACGAAGTAGGATAAATATTATGTTTTATTCTATTTCATGATTAAAAAAGTATTTTCTAATAATATTATAATTTTTATTTTATTTTTTAAAATATTTAAAATTATTAAAAATATCTATATAAAAAAAACTAAAAAAAAATAGATAAAAAAAAAAAGCTACAGCCCAACGGAAGCCCCCAGCGAGACATGTAGCATTTTCCAAAAAAGAAATGATTCAGGAGAGAGAAAAATTATTAGAGCAAAGAATGAGATAAATTATTAAGCTTTTTGTCAAATGTCAGAAAGAAAATTTATGAAAATTGTTGAAAAAAATTAATTTTCAATAAAAAACCATTGCTTGTGTTGTTATATATTACTTATTTTAAATTTTATTAATGGTATTAAAAGAACCAAAATACAACATATATATATATATATTTTATGATGGGGAACCATC
Source organism: Juglans regia (assembly GCF_001411555.2). NCBI lineage: Eukaryota > Viridiplantae > Streptophyta > Magnoliopsida > Fagales > Juglandaceae > Juglans > Juglans regia. The sequence continues at coordinate 11,099,528 of NC_049909.1, read as the reverse complement.
CCACGATTGGATCCTAACTTATCCATGAACCTAAACTCTCGGAAAACTAGTATCGCAACTCACCACCATGACCTCCTACTTAATTCGCAATTTGATTCTAGAGAAAATCGAACCTATGACATAGAGTTCATGCACACAATTCCGCTCTTACCACCTGACTACCCACGTGCAGTGAAAGAGGGAATCAAAATAAAAATATTAACTCGTGATGATATAAGGATTCACCTTAATATATAATATGTTTGGTGTTGGTGTGTCAATAAACAAACTTGAAATAGGTTTTTTATATTTAATTTCCTATCTCATCGCCCACTTATAATGATAATAAGTTGGTGATTTGAAAGAAGAATGATTAAAAACAAAAAGGTGAGATCAAGGGTGTACTAGATTATGCATATTACCATATCTAGTCATGTGCTTTAGGTCCTAATTATGAGTTAACATCCAGGGGTTAAATGAGAATGCAACTTCTATGTCTTAAGCAATGTAGAATAGATTGAATCTAAATGTACAAATATGATCACATATTACATGGAGCCTCAGGAATTGAGAAATTCCATCAAACACTTGGTGTGCTTTTTATATTTGTGCGATACGAATACAAGATTTTTCTCGGATAGATAATTGAATTATATAGCGTATTTAATATGAAAAAAATAAATAAGATAGAGACTAAGATAAAAAGATTGATGAGAGAATGAACCTAAAGAAAGAGTGAGAGAGAGTTGCTTCAAAACCTCAACTAGATGGAGAGTGAAGAGTATAATGTAGGACTCAGTTTTGAGTCTACATCAATGTGATGGAGATCTAAGCATGCCGAGGCTAGGAGTGTGGCATTGGGGTGCATGCATGGCTCATGTGATGGGTCCTTGGGTGCCCAAGACAAGGTCAGCTAGAGGAGGATCAAGTTGTTAGCCAATTCCTTGATTTTAGGTGTTGGTTGACAAATCCCTTGAACTTAGGGGATGAGGCAAACCACTTGATTTTGGGGGATTGGGCCGTTGCTAGAGGGTTGGCTGAATATCTCCTTCAAATTAGGGAGATTATCTATTTGTTAATTTGTTTGAATTTGTTTCCTTTATTTTAGGCATTTGATAAGATTGTAATTGATTATGCTATTTTGAATGAATGAGAATTTTCTCTTCCACTCTTTCGAGAATTGAGTGCTAGCCCGAGTTATTCTTAATTTTCACCATCATACCAATCGGATCTTGGTGTTACCTTGAGGTAAAGGTAACCTTAGATTCAACCACCCAACACGCCACAAACACTTGAGTGAGAGTGAGGCTTCCATCATTGGTGCTTTCGTTGAGAGTGTCCAATCCAAGGAAAGGAAGCTATGGCCGATCGACAACCAACTCATAGGGAGCGGATTGAGAACCTTGAAGCCGCTTTGGAGGCACAACAAACCACTACCAATGAAATGTTTGGAAGGATAAAGGAGGTGCTCCACCAATTGGTGGATCAAAGGAGGAATGGAGAGAAGAGGCGCCATAGGAGAAGAGCCCATAGTCCAGAGGGTTTTGTTGGATCTAGAAGAAGCCAGAAAATGAGGTCAAATGGTATCCAATGAATTCAGTTTTACTGACGATTTTATGTCAGTAGCGGCAAATTTTTTCGCCAGTAAATTCGTTTAGCAGACGCAAGGGGCCATTACCAACAAAGATCAAATCGCTGCGAACATTTCAATCCCGGCAATTCATTTATCACCGCTAGTTAATTTACAAATGATCTGGATCTCTTACGGCGTCTTTATGATCGCTGGAACTGTGTGCCACTTACGAAACAAATCAATGGTGACGACAAAATATCGCTGCTAAACTATTTTGTAGCGATTATTGTATCGCCGCAAAATAAGTGTACCACGAAATTCTAATTTCCCGGCGATACTCTGATCGTCGTAATTTAAGATTTAGTAGCGATTTGAGTGGCGCTGGCAAAAGGTTTGCCAACCAACAACTTAATCCCAGCAATGTTAAAATCGCTGCAAAAATATCGATACCAGCGAGATATAAATCACGGCAAAATGATCTCAAAGGGAAAGGGTAATTCACAGCGAACATTTATCGTTGGAATTGTCATTTTAAAATAAACATTTTTTGGTAGCGATTAATTAATATCGCGGCTAAAGAAAATTACTGGCAATATTTGAATTTTTGGCAACGAAGATAGATCGCTGGAATGATTTTCTCCCAACGATTAATGGCAGTGTCATCTCTTCAAGTTGCGGTGATTATATGAGCTGGAGGCGGCGAAAAAATTTCGCCGGTAAATAACTTGCAATGACAGCGAATTTTGGTTTTCGTTGGAGTAGGTCTAATCTGGGGCTTTAATACCTGCGAAATTCCAACAATTTTAATCTTGCTGGCATAGGCGTAAGGCGGCGTAAATAAAGCTTTTGCCAGCGAAATGGTAGCTCTGGTAAAAATATTGTCCCTTGTAGTGTAAGAAGGGTCATTTGTAATGCCACTAGGAGGGCTAAGCGTGCCGAGGCTAGGAGGGTGGCATTGGGGTGCATGCATGGCTCAGGTGATGGATCCTTGGGTGCCCAAGACAATGTCAACTAGAGGAGGATCAAGTTGTTAGCCAATTCCTTGATTTTAGGTGTTGGTTGGCAAATCCCTTGAACTTAGGGGAGGAGGCAAACCACTTGATTTTAGGGGATTGGGCCGTTGCTAGAGGGTTGGCTGAATATCTCCTTCAAATTAGGGAAATTATCTATTTGTTAATTTGTTTGAGTTTGTTTCCTTTATTTTAGGCATTTAATAAGATTTTAATTGATTATGCTATTTTGAATGAATGAGAATTTTCTCTTCCAATCTTTTGAGAATTGAGTGCTAGCCTGAGTTATTCTTAATTTTCACCATCATACCAATCGGATCTTGGTGTTACCTTGAGGTAAAGGTAACCTTAGATTCAACCACCCAACACGCCACAAACACTTGAGTGAGAGTGAGGCTTCCATCATTGGTGCTTTCGTTGAGAGTGTCCAATCCAAGGAAAGGAAGCTATGGCCGATCAACAACCAACTCATAGGGAGCGGATTGAGAACCTTGAAGCCGCTTTGGAGGCACAACAAACCACTACCAATGAAATGTTTGGAAGGATAGAGGAGGTGCTCCACCAATTGGTGGATCAAAGGAGGAATGGAGAGAGGAGGCGCCATAGGAGAAGAGCCCCATAGTCCAGAGGGTTTTGTTGGATCTAGAAGTAGCCAAAACCAAGAGAGGGTGGATGACTCGGATTCATCTTCTCAAGATTCCTCAAGCACTCATGAGGAATCAACTGGGGAAAGTGAAAGGGAAGAAGGGAACCAAGGTGAGAGGAGAGGTGCACGTAGGGGAAGTTCTCAAACCAAAAATGAAATTTCCTAAGTTCAATGGTAATGACTCGAGCACTTGGGTTAGTAGGGCTGAGCAATATTTCGAGCACAATTACATGGAGAGTCATGCTAAAGTGTCCTATGCCACCTACTTCCTTGAGGGGGAGGCCAACCAATGGTGGCAATGGATGAGGAAGACCTATAGGGCTCTAAGGAGGGAGTTGAGATGGAGGAAGTTTGTCAAGGAGCTTTTGAGGAGGTTCGGATCAACCGAGTATATGGACTACCATGAAACTTTCTCAAAGATCAGGCAAACTGGATCTTTAAAAGATTATCAAAAGGAGTTCGAATACTTGTTCATTAGAGCACATGGGTGGTTGGAGAAGGCCCTCATTGGAACCTTTGTGGGTGGCTTGAAAAGTGAGTTGGCAACAAAGGTAAAACTTAATAAGCCGAAGACCTTGATGCATACCTTGGAGGTTGCACGGATTAAGGAAGATCAACTCCAAAATTTAAGGAAGAATAACGCTTGGAGGTGAGGAAACCACCCCCAATGGTTTCCAAGTTTGATGCAAACCAAATTTTTGGCAAGGACTTCTCACTGGGAGGTCCTAGTGAAGGTGCATCAAGTAGAACCAAACCATTACCCGCATGAGTGAATAGGCTACCTTGGGAAGAGATGCAACGACAAAGAGGGAAGGGGCTTAGTTTCAATTGCAATGAGAGGTTCACAATCTAGCAAAGCCAAGCAAATTTATCTCATAGAGATGGAGTTAGAGGAAGAGGACGACATAGGGGAGGAAGAGCAAGGGCAAGAAGAGCAAGAATAAGATGAAGTCGTGAGGGGAGATCCTCAAATTTCTATCCATGCATTGACGGGTGTTGTGGGGCCTAAAACGATGAAAACACAAGCTCATATTGGCAAGATAAAGGTAACAGTTCTTGTTGATAATGGCTCATCCCTAAACTTCATCAACTCTAAAGTGGCCAAGAGCTTGGGGTTGCCTATGACTTCTATCACTCCATTCGAGGCCAAGGTAGTTAGCAAGGAGAAGATAAGGTGTAGAGAAGTATCTAAAAAAGTATGTTTAAAAACACAAGGCCTTGAAATTGTAGTGGATTTATATTCTTTGCCTATTGTGGGGTTGGAAGTTGTGTTGGGTGTGCAATGGCAAGAGGAGATAGGGAAGATAGTCTCGGACTATAGAAAAATGACTATGAAGTTTATGATGAAGGGTAAATGGGTGACCATCAGGATGAATGAAAGAGGGGGATGTAAGGTCGTGGGGCCTAATGAGATGGAGAAGCTTTTGAGACAATGGGGGCAATGTTTTGCTATCACATTGGCCTCCCAACCGAGGGGCTTGAGTGAGGGACATGAAGTGGAAGATAGGGGCATGGAGAGGGAGTTAGGGGCCGAGGTTCCTAATGACTTGATGGAGTATGTGAGGAAGGGTGGTCAAGTGGCAACCGAAGCCTTGGTTCAATGGAGGGGGCTCCCAACCGAAGATGCTACATGGGAGAGTGTTCGGGTTCTCAATGATCAATTCCCAGATTTGGACCTTGAGGACAAGGTCGGTCTTGAAGGGGGAGGATCGATAGAGATCCAAGAAGGGCCATTCGTAATGCCAATAGGAGTAGGGGTGTCAAATCATGTTAATGGGTCGTGTTCGTGTCGTGTCGAGACATATATATTTTAATATATGGGTCAACCCTAACCCGACCCGTTAAGCTTGTTGTGTCAAAATCTCAAACCCTAACATGACCCATTAACATAATGGGTTGTGTCGTGTCAACCCAATTTGACCCATTTATCTAAATGGGGGGTTAAACATACCTGTTTGACCTAGTTACGTTTAGCATAATTTTATATAAATGTTAAAATCACAATATCTATACAAAATATAAAACTAACTATATGTCTAAAATTACAATCCAAATAATCAAAATATCGAAATTAAAATCCCAACAATTTTATTTTTAGATATAAGGGTATAATTGCAACTTTAACTTTCTTGACGGTTCAAAACGGGTTGACCCGTTATCAACTCGTTAAGCAATCGTGTCTTAACAGGTCAACCTGTTTTAACCCGAACCCGTTAAGGCTAAACTCTAACCCGCTTTTAATGTATCGTGTTCATGTTGGGTTAACGAGTCGTGTTACATATTGTCACCCCTAATTAGGAGGGCTAGGCGTGTTGAGGTTAGGAGGGTGGCACTGGGGTGCATGCATGGCTCAGATGATGGGTCATTGGGCGCCCAAGACAAGATCAACTAGAGGAGGATCAAGTTGTTAGCCAATTCCTTGATTTTAGGAGTTGGTTGGCAAATCCCTTGAACTTAGGGGAGGAGGCAAACCCCTTGATTTTAGGGATTGGGCCGTTGCCAGAGGGTTGGCCGAATATTTCGTTCAAATTAAGGAGATTATCTATTTGTTAATTTGTTTGAGTTTGTTTATTTTATTTTAGGCATTTGATAAGATTGTTTCCTTAAATTTAGGAGTTTGATTTATGTTTGAAATTAAGGTTGTTAGAGGGAGTAATTGGGGGAGGGCTAGCCGAACCCTAGTACTATTTATTTCGGTTTTGCATTGTAATTGATTATGCTATTTTGAATGAATGAGAATTTTCTCTTCCAATCTTTCAAGAATTGAGTGCTAGCCTGTGTTAGTCTTAATTTTCACCATCATATCAATCAGATCTTGGTGTTGCCTTGAGGTAACCCTAGATTCAATCACCCAACACGCCACAAACACTTGAGTGAGAGTGAGGCTTCCATCACAATGGCATGGGTGCTTATTAGTAGATTTTAGAATGAAGGGTTGAAATTGAATGATTTTAAATTCTCTCTCTCTCTCTCTCTCTCTCTCTCTCTCTCTCTCTCTCTCTTAATGTGAATTCATATTCAACATTTTAGAAAATAATAATCCAGCTTGGATTTCGTTAAAATCTAATGTTTGATAAATAGCCCAAAAGAAAGGATTTTGGTTTTAGGTTTCAAACACCAATCTTTGAGGCATATGTAAGGTTGTTGATTAATATATTTTTTTATCATAATTATGGAATTACTCTTTGAGAGAGTTTTTCTTTATCCTTTGTGATATCAAGATAGATTTTTTAGGTTTTTGGAAGAGCTATTTGTCTCGGCAAAGTAGATTTTGTTTAAGTACACTACTTGATCACATTGCCATCCATTTGTAACCACATTTTGTTATGACTACAAGCATTCAAATTGCAAAGGCAGGGGTTGTGTTGCAGGATGGACTACGTGCCGTGCATCAAAAGTGAATGGAGCTGTGGCATGGAAGCAAACTTGTGAAGTTTGTTTGTGACTTTTTAAGCTTGGATATTGAGTTGAGATGCAATATAAAAGTTAAATAAAATATTATTAGAATATCATTTATTAATACTATTATTGTTTTGGGATTTGAAAATTTTGAATTATTTATTATATTTTATGTGGAAATGTGGAAAAATTGTAATGATCAGATGCAATGAGTTGAGATGAGTTGGGGGACTTTTGTAATCGTTTGGATGTTGAGTTGAGTTGAGTTGAGTAGCGAATTATGGTATTTTGTGGGTTCCATTGAATTAGGTTTAACTTTTTTAGGTTGAGATGAGTTTAATTTTTTAGGTTAAAATATATGTAAGTTGAAATGTGTTTAACTTTTTTTTATGAAAAATTGAAAAAATAGAGGGTCTCATCAATGATTGGTTTGAGATGAGTTGAATTGGGTTCATCTTCCAAACACAGCTCCAGATTCTACAATATTTATTAGTGTCATTGTAATTTTTATAAACTTCATTAAACACAATAAAAACATATCACTCTTATGTCTTTAATTGTTTATTTCAATTATCTTTATTAAAAAAGAGTTTTGGATATTTATCCTTTGTTTTAGCTTGGTTAAGACTAAGCAAAAATTTGAAAATTTGACTCTGGCTCCAACTCCGACTCCGACTCTGACTCCGACTTCGCTTTGGCTCTTATTCATCTCCGATAAGTCAGAGTCAGAGTCAGAGTCTAAGTTTTTTTTAGTTTGAAAGTTGGAGTTAGAGTCGAAGTTGAAGTTGGAGTTAGAGTTGAAGTTGGAGTTAGAGTCGAAGTTGGAGGTGGAGTTGGACCGACTCAAACTCCGACTCTGACTTTGCCCTTTGACTCCGACTTTGACTCCACCTCCTACTTCGATATTATACATATGTTATGTAAATATGTATTTATATATATATATATATTAATCATATATATTTTATATAACTATAACTTACATAGTGAGTTAAATTCAATAATATACTAGTATGAGCTAATTATTATAAAATAATATACTTATACTATAATAATAGTTTAGTATATGTAAACACCTTAATATTACTATCATGTAGCTCTAATGTATAATAACATTTAATACTAATGTATAAACACTAATCTATAAATTTATAATAACATGTAATACTAATGTATAAACACTAATGTATAAAGTTATAATAACATGTAATACTAATGTATAATAACTAATATATAATCACATTTGATACTAATGTGTAAACAATAATCTATAAGTTTATAATAACATGTAATACTAATGTATAATAACACTAGTATAATAATATATAATACTAAGTTTAGTATATAATTAATTTAGAAATAAGTTAGGAATTGATACAATAACATGTAATTAAACACTATAATACAAGTCTATAATAGGAATAAGTTAAACATTAATATAAAATATTATATTACATGTTATTAAATATACTATGTTATAACATGTAATTATATACTATGTTAAATAGTAATTGTTAATAATCAATACTAACAATTAAACTCACAATTTAAAGATTATAAAAACCATAAATACAAAAATTTATGGCTAAAACAAAGATTAAAATTGGTTTAGGGTTTGATGTAGGGTTAAGGAAAAAAAAAGGCCCAAAACACGACTCGTATGAAGAGCCCAATACCCTGCAGCGGTGCAACCTAGGCTAAAGGGGCCAAAACAGACTCAAAACAGCGTCGTTTGACTCTGTTTCGGTCACAAAACATCACACAAAACGTAAAACGACATCATTTTTGGATGTAAAAACAGCACTGTTTTACATGGTTTCCCCTTATTTCCTCAAGGCTCCCCCCCAGATTCCCAAACCGCGTCGTTTGACTCTGTTTTGGTCACAAAATGTCACACTAAACGTAAAACGACATCATTTTTGGATGTAAAAACAATGTTGTTTTACATGGTTTCCCTTTATTTCCTCAAGGCTCCCCCCCAGATTCCCGAACCTTCAGCCTTCATACTTTGAGTTTGTGAAGATTTTTCCTCTAACCCTAGCTGGACTCCCTCCCTCAGCCGCAGCCAGTGGTCGGTGTCGTCTCTCTCTCTCTCTCTCTCTCTGTTGTTTTGATGTTGTGTTGTGTCTGAAGTTTTTTCAGGGTCTTGAGGCTAATGAAGTTGCAAGGTTTCCTTGAAATTTTCTCTCTCTATCTTTCCCTCTCAATATCACGAAATCAGAGTGATTTTATGTTGGCTTTCTTTCGTTTTGCTGTTTGATTTCAAAATTTGAAGTGCAAATGGTTGTGTAAAATCTATGTGATTTTGTGATAATATGGTTGTGTAAGATCTATGTAATTTTGTGATGATATGGTTGTGTAAAATTTGTGTAATTTTATGACGATATGTGTAAAATTTGTATAATTTTGTGATGATATGGTTGTGTAAAATCTGTGTAATTTTTTGATGATATGGTTGTAGCTTTTATTAATTCACTCTTTATGTGTGCATTTTTTGTCTGCTCTACGGTTCTGAATCATTGGACTCTAACTATCCATGACTTTGTGAATCTATAATTTGTACTCTAATGTTAACTTCATGCAGCAGCCTTTTCCAATAATTTTTTGTTCTCTATAATATGTTCTCTTATGGTTTTTAGGGCAAATGATTGTTGACCCTTTTCATAAATCATTTAGGGCGTTGAAAGCACACATCTACCTTTGCCCTAAAAATCGTAAGAGTAGATTGGACAAGAGTCAATAATTCTTGGTCCTAGAGACAAGAGTTGAAGGAGGAGAATGGGAGAAGACACTAGGAATGAACAAGTATAACGAGAAAAAAAAATAGAACTACCCTTGCTAGGATGGTGATTGTTAATGAGTTGCCTTTTTCAGTTGTTGAAGGCCGGAGGTTTTGGGACTACACTAAATCCCTTGATCCTAGGTTTCCTATTCCTTCTCATTTTACGATAATGAGGGATTGTATGAGGCTATTCTTGAGAGAGAATGATAGTCGAGGGGACATTTAGACCCCTGGGCTGAGAGCCCGTCTAAGGCCAAGCCCATATCTGAGGCTGAGTCCATCCGCGAGCCCAGGAAGACTTGTGGATGGCTTGAGGCTAAAAGCCTTATAAGTAAAGGACTCACAACCACAACTACGGGTGAGATAACCTCGAAGAGTTGGGGATGAGGCCCAAGGAAAAATACAAATATCTTGCATGAGATAACTCCAACAAAACAGGAGATATCCTCTCCATTTAAATGATGGATCACGAAGGATAAGCATGAAGGACTGGTGATCAGAGTTAGTTGCCACCACGCCGCATCCTTCTATAAATAACTTGATGGAGGTAACATCTTCTATCATGATCTCTACTTTTATATACTTATTCTTATATTGTTACTGACTTAAGCATCGGAGTTTACACAGGGCGACTACCGCTGTCTCTTCATTGCTGCATGTGTCATCCATGCGATTGCTGGTATGAAACACGTACTTAACAGTGGCGGTGTCTGTTGGATCTTTACAGACTTCAACGTAATTTTCACATGCCAACCATCATGAGATCACAAGTCGACTGAGATCCGGGACCGAGCATGACGGAGGCAAAAGGAAGGTTAGCGGAAGTGGAGAAAAAGCTTAAGCAAGTCATGGCAGTTGTTGAACAACTGCAGAAAGAGAATGAAGAACTATAGCGGCAGAGGGATAAGCTCCTTGCCCAGAACGAACAACCAGAACGGATGCACACAGTGCTGAAGGAGTTAATAGTTAAGAAATGGAGAAGAAGAAGATGCATGACGAAATACGCAGTTTAGTAGTCAAATATGAGGAGATTGCCAAAAGGATGGGTGGCTTCTCCTCCGTGGAGCAACTCCTCACATTCACGGACCTCCCTTACAGCGAGGAAGTCATGGCGGTCCCCCTATTGGCTAAATTCAAAGTACCATAGATCGACCTGTACGACGAGTCTAAAGATCCTATTGATCACCTTGAGAACTTCAAAGCATACATGACTCTCCATGGCTTCCCAGGGGAGGTAGCTTGCTATGCCTTCCCGTTAACTTTGAAGGGCCAAGCACGGGGATGGTTTGAGGCCTTTCGGGCCGGAATCATTTGGCAGCTTTGAGGAGCTCGCTAAACAGTTTCTTACTCAGTTTATGGCTAGTAGAAGACATTGCAAACCGGTGGCCTATCTGTTAATGATAAAACAAAAAGAGGTAGAAAATTTGAAGAATTACCTAACACTCTTCAACAAGGAGAGACCACTGAGGATCAGGATGAAAAAATCATTTTAGCTGCACTATTGGGAGGAGTCTAGCCTCGAAGCCCTTTCATGGCTGAACTGGCTAGACGAACTCCATCCACCCTAAGGGAGTTCATGGATCGGGCAGATGACTTTGTCAATGCAGAAGATACACTACAAGCTATGATAGAACAACGGAAGTAGGAGGCAAAGGCAGAAAATAGACACTAGAGCAACTCTAAGGAAGACAAAAAACCAAACGGGTGAAGCAACCTAAAAGATAGATGAGATCATGGGCTTTGACTTATGCATAACAACCACAATGTGCAAGAAGATGGTAGAAACACGAGAAAGGAAGAGTTTGCACCTCACAAAGGACAACACCATTGCACCTACCACCAAAGTTACACCCACTGGATTGAAGAGTGCATCACCTTGAAAATGCAGATTGAAGAGATGACTAGCAATGAGGAGTTGGAAAGAATGGTGACTGATTACATAAAGCCACCGAGGGAACCAAATCGGAAAAGATGAGGTAGGAGCCCCATGCGCCAGAAACAGGAGGAGCAGAGAAGAAATAATTCCCCGCTACTCAGAGGAGATCAGGCGCAGGCCCCCTTGGGCAAAATCTACACTATAGTAGGCAAATTTGCTAGCGGCGGCACCACGACATCCAGAAGAAAGGCCCATGCACAAAGAGCAAGATATCATGAGGTATATATGGCAAATCAGCCGCGAAAGTACCCTATAGCATAAACAACCCCAACCATCTCATTTGGGGACAAGGATTGCGAAGAGGTTATGTACCCTCATGACGACGCCTTGGTTGTTACATTGTTGATCGCCAACTACATGACCAGACGAGTCTTGCTCGACAATAGAAGCTCTGCTGACATCCTCTTTTGGGACGCATTTGTTCGAATGGGGATCCCGATGGACAAGTTGCGACCATCTCCCTTCCCACTGAAAGGGTTCTCAAGAGAAGCTGTTCAACCTGTCGGTGCCATCGCCCTTCATGTAACTACAGAACAAGGCGCCCACATAGTCATCAGAATGACTACCTTTCAAGTAGTCAAGGTCCCGTCATCTTACAACACCATATTGGGGTGCCCAACCCTTAATAAATTAAAGGTGGTCACCTCCACATAACACCTCAAGATGAAATTCCCAATAGAAGCCGGAGTGGGCGAAGTCCAAGGAGAGCAGATATTAGCCTGAGATTGCTATGTTCAAGAACTGACGACAGAAGCACCGACGGTATGCTCTGTAGACAATTTAAAAGAGTAATTACCACCAACACCTTAACTAGAAGAAGGGCAAGACATGGAGACCAATGATGAAGGTAGCCTGTTACAAGTCGAAGCCAACGAGCCCTTGCATGTAGTGAAACTGCATCCAGAACGCCTAGTTGCTACCACAAGGGTTGGCTCCAAGCTCCCGCCAAAGTATCAAGAAGCCCTGGAACAACTGTTGATCGAGAATATAGATGTATTCACCTAGAGCCACGAACAAATGCCCAAGATCGATAGTTCGATCATAGAGCATAACCTTTGTGTTGATCCTGAAGCCATGAAAGTATGGCAAAAGATGAGGTCATTCAACGTTGAGAAGTGCACGGCTGTAGCAGAAGAAATCGAGAAACTCCTGGCGGCAAGCTTCATATGGGAGGCACACTATCCAGAATGGCTTTCCAACATAGTACTAGTCAAAAAGGCCAATGGCAAGTGGAGGATGAGCATAGACTTCACCAACCTTGACAAAGTTTGCCCCAAATATAGCTTTCCATTGTTGCGAATTGACGTTATCGTGGATGCCACAGCCGGACACCAATTTTAAAGCTTTATGGACGCCTACTCTGGGTACAATTAGATTAGGATGAACAAGGCAGATGAGGAGAAGACGGCATTCATAACTAACAAAGGACTCTACTGCTACCAGGTGATGCCTTTTGGGCTAAAAAATGTCGAAGCAACATATCAAAGGCCGGTCAACCGGATGTTTAAACACCAAATCGGAAAGTCTATGGAGGTATATGTAGACAATTTATTGGTAAAAAGTAAGGACGCCGAACAGAACCTAACGGATCTTAGGGAGTTCTTTGCGGTATTGCGAAAGAACCAAATAAAGTTGAACCCAGCCAAATGTGCGTTTGGGATAAATTCCAGCAAATTCCTAGGGTTCATAGTCTCACAGAGAGGAATAGAGGCCAACACTAAGAACATAGAGGCAATCTTGAGAATGGCGCCGCCCTGAACCATCAACGATACTTAGCAACTGGCGGGGAGAATAGCGGCTCTAAACAGGTTTGTGTCCCAGTCCATTGATAAATGTCTCCCTTTTTTTCATGTTCTGAAGAAAATGCACCATTGGAACGAAGAATGCAACCAAACTTTTCAAGAGCTAAAGAAATATTGAGCCAGCCCACCCCTATTGAAGTAACCTAATCAACGGGAAGTTTTGTACGTGTACCTGCTAGTATCCCCCAAGCCATGTCAGCTGTCTTAGTAAAAGAAGAGGAAGGAATGCAGACGTCAGTGTGCTATACAAGCAGGGCCCTGTGAGGCACCGAAATCAGATACCCGCTAACCAAAATTGAAAAAATAAATCATTGTATAGATTAATGTTATTATACATTAGTATTATATGTTATTATATATTAATGTTTAGACATTAGTATTAGATGTTATTATAAATTTATATATGTGTTTATACATAATACATTAGTATTAAATGTTATTATACATTAGTGTTACATGGTAATAATAGTTAATAGCATTGTGTTTACATATACTAAACTATTATTAGTGAATTTAGTATATTTATATTATAGTATAAGCATATTATTTTATAATAACTTGTTCATACTAGTATATTATTGAACTTAATTAACTATATAAGTTACAATTATTTAAAATATATATGATTAATATATAAAAAATACATATATTTTTATAAAATATGTACAATATCGAAGTTGGAGTCGGAGTCGGTACATTGCCATCTCTGACTTTTTTGGTTAAAAAAACTCAAACTCCGACTCCAACTAATCGGAGTTAGAGTGGAGTTGGAGGCAGAGTCGGTGTGGAGCCGGAGGCAGAGTCGGATTTTCAGATTTTTGTTCAGCCCTAGTGTGAGGGATGAGGGAGAGGGTTTAGGGTTTCGTAATGGGGGGTATCTAGTTCCTGGGAGAGGCAAAAACTAACCATTTTCTTTTTTATTAAAATATTAAACTTAGTTTAGCAAGAAAAAAGAACGAAAACACCAGTGATGTGCGGTGTAAGCAACTAGATAGCATTCCACTTTATCATATCTCAGACAACTACCATTTTCCTATGGGAAATGTTAATGCCACCGAGAAAGGATACAAAGTCTATTGATTTTTTAGCCTGATCATGACCCGGGCTAAAATCTGAATGAATCCGAGTTTTGTTCTGGGCTGTACCTTTTTTTTTATTATTTTTTTATCAAAAGTCTATATGTTATTAAATTTTTTCAAAAAAATAATGTTGAAAAGTATTATTTGTTAATCTAAAAGCCTATATTTTATTACAATGTTTTCAAGAAATATGTTGTTGAAAAGCATAATTTTATTATTATATAAAAGCCTATATTTTTATTGGACAATGATAAAAATATATCAAAATGAAAAACTAAATTTATGTCAAAAATAGCTAAAGCTATAAACAATTAGTTAACTTTTTAACTAAATGCATGTAAAACAAAAAAATAAAATAAAAATTCAATATTCATCATGTAAAATGCATACGACGTACGATGTACTTCACTACATATTACATTATTGGAACTAATTTGCTAAGAACATTACAAAACACATACATTTCTTTAATCAAACTCTAATACACAACAACAAACATGAACTAATTTTCCAAGAGCATTCATGCTACCTCTGCCCGCAAAGGACTATAAAAATTGACATTGCTCTTCAAAAATCCAATAATAGTACAGAGAAAGCCAGCACCATAAACAACATTAGGAAATGGTGCAGTCCAATAATTCGAGCTCTCAGAGTCTCAACAAAGGTTTGAGGAAGTTTCTCATTCAATGCTAGGAGTAACCACTGACCAGTATCAGGAAGAGGAGGCGTCTCACTATAAAAAATTAAGAAGCCAATCAATAATCTCCCATTGTAAAACTTTAAGCTAATAGTCAAAGCAGAAATGGCATGGAAAATGAAAGGTATCCTTATAATTCAATGACATAGGAGCCACGAGATGGTTGAGCTTAAAAATCCTAAAATATGCAACTGGTGGATCTTACATTCAGAAATAGATTAAACTACTAAACCGCTTACATGTTTATTATCTCAGGAAAAGTTACACTATAAGAAAAAAAGTATTTGTGACTAATTATTTGCGATGATAATGACTATTTGCGACGAAAACATATTACTTTTAGCAGTAAATAATTATTTTCGTAAGAAATAACTGAGTACAAATAAACAATTTTCTTGGTTTTGTCAGTCAATAACACGTACACATCAGGAGCTAGGCAGCATATGTATCTATCAAGGCATATCCATAACAATTCAACACATCATGAAAGTAGTCCCATTTTGTTAATTTGTGGCTCATGTACTTCAAGTAAAGTGAATGAAAATTTACAGAACATACATTGACATATCAGAATTTATGAATGCCTCAGCCATAAGATAACAAATTTTAAAATTTGCAAGCATTATGTCTAATTTTTAATTCCATAAGATAACAAATTTTAAAATTTGCAAGCATTATGTCAAATTTTAAAATTTGCAAGAACTTAAGTTTGGGAGGATACATAGCCTTTGCATTACCTACACATGTTTGCTACTCTATTATTGAAATGCAACCGTAAGCATGTGAAGTTTCACCGAAATTACATGCCCTTGTGAAGCTTTCAATTCTTTAGCACTAATGCAATACGACCATCTCTTCTCCAAGGATTAGTCATAGATTTGAGATGGGCTTTGTGTCAAGTTTGAGATCTCAATGAACATCTTTAGAGGCTGATAAAAGAACAGATAAAGAAAGTTTCATCTATCCCACAAAATTGAAAGATTATAATTGTAAAGGACGTGTCCCACTACCAGTCGTGATCGTTAACCTGTAAATTGTTAAGTGGACAGTTTGGTGTGCCTGAGGCCCCTTCGATACTTTAGTCAGCGATAAGTGAGAGATAATAATTTAAGAATGCAAATTGTTAAGTGGGCGGCATTGTGATCGAAGATTACCTATCGCCCCTATATATAGGCATGGAGAATATTAGATGAATACTATAAACTGATTAACTTTGCACAATACTTAACCATTGGGAGGCTTATCCCTGATGTCGTCTACTCACCACATGGTCCATATTCATAATGTGAGGTTTTATCACTCCCTAATAGATAGGGCGGCTAGGGTCTTCATTAAGTTACACGATTCCTTTGAATCCTTTATGGATGATGGGACTTGCTTCCTCAGTTTGGGTTAGACCAATATTAACTCCTCCAGTTACCTTGCTAATTCCTCTTGCATGTAAGCGTGGGGAATTCATAATGAAGGAATTATAAATATCTTTCTTTTACTCAGTCGAGGATGTTTGAAACCCTAGACTACCCCACTAGGAATTTTAGATCTATGGATTACCCCGTTGGCCTATTTATTACTTTATTTGTCGTTTCCACTTATTAAGAGGCTGGAATTTCAAACTTGTAAAACGTGCGTACGTTACCCAATAACCGTCGCCACGTTCTCTTTTAGTCACATCATTTAGTCTGGTAATAATGGTTTGCAACTATCACCTACTCTTCATTTCCCTACTCCTCATATTTTGTCATCTTCTTCTTTATTTCTTCCTTTGTTCTTTACATTCTTGAGATCCCACTATCTCGAGTTCTTTATCTGCGACTCTAACCTTCCTCATTTCTTCCTTTCTTCTGCTTCTTTGTCATCCTCAGGGCTCAACGAAACACATCCCAAACCCTTGTTGTCCTGGAGTCTTCTTCTACTAAAGATGTTCTATACTTCAAAGGTTTTAGGTGGCGCTCCATCCTCATTGCCAGAGACTTGACGAATCTATGCAAAAGCTACTGGATCCCAAATTCAATACTTCTGGAGCTCCCTCGCCGGGGCTGTGTCGATGAAGAGGGATTCTCTGAAAAAGTTGTTCTTCCCATCTGTGCCCTAACCCATGGTTTGCGATTTCCTTTTTGTCACCCAATACGTGATGTTCTTAATCTTCTTAGGCTAGCCCTTGCGTAGCTTTATTCTCATGCGTGGCTGGTTCTTCTTTGTTCTTGCATTGTGTTTCGCTTGGTTTTAGAACCCGCTAGGGAAGAATACCCAGATTTAACCGCCCAAGACTTCCTAGCGTTTTATTCTTTGAGGAGCTCTCCAGGCAACATTTGCAGCTTTCAGATTAGGAAGTAGCGTAGCCTGTTTTGAAAGCCATCACTCAAATGCCAAACAATGGACTAGGAAGTTTTTTTTTGGTCTCTAGAGTAGGTTGGGAATTTCCCAACTCGAAGGCTATGCACTGAGAGTTCCCAATTCGAGCTACCTAGAGTAAAATTCCAAATTACAAGGGCTTGATGGTGGCTTTGGAACTTCTATCTGAACGGGAGCAATCCCGTATCGCCATGGTTGCTGCCCACTTAACAATTTGCAAGTTAACTATCATGACTGATGGTGGGACATGTCCTTTAAAGTGGCACTGTCTATGGGATCATGTAATCTGTGATTTCAGTTTTTCATTGGACTCCAACGTGGTTCCCTCATGCCGACCGTGACACGTTCTTCAGTAACTCGTGAACCGGGAGCGACGCCTATAGACATGGAAACACGATTAGCAGCAACTGAAGAAAAGCTAAAGATGAAGTTAGACACCATGGAAAACCTAAGGAAAGAGAATGAGGAACTCAAGAACCGCAACATTGAGCTCGGTGATGCTACGATACCCGACCATAGTGAATAGGGAGAAGGAGAAACACATAGCAATGGGGGAGTGAACGTGGAGGATGTGAAAAAGAAGAAGTTGCATGACTAGCTAAGCAGCCTCGCCGGCAAGTACAGGTAGATGGTGAAGAAGATGGGAGGATCTTCCTCAGTAGAACAACTGTTGAGCCGCACGGATTTGCCTTATATCCCAGAAGTAATGGTCGTGCCGCTCCTGTCGAAATTTAAAGTGCCACAGATATAGATGTATGATGGGTCTAAAGACCTGGTAGATCACTTGGAGAACTTCAAAGCGCATATCACACTTCACAGTTTCCCAAGAGAAATTGCCTGCCAATTTTTTCCCCGAACACTAAGGGGAATGGCGAGAGTATGGTTTGGAATGCTCCAGACGGGGTCGATTGATAGCTTTGAAGAGTTAGCCAGGCAATTCTTAACATAATTTATGCCTAGCAGGAGGCGTAAGTGCCCAATGGCATACCTCTTGACTATCAAACAGAGGGAAGATGAGAGCCTAATGACATACCTCACCCACTTTAATAAAGAAAGTTTAACGACAGATGACTAAGACGAGAAGATAACTCTAGCCGCCCTGTTAGGCGAGATCTGGCCACGCAATCCGTTCATGACTGAATTGGATAGAAAGACCCCTTCTACCCTAAGAGAGTTCATGGATAGGGCGAATGACTTCGTCAACGCTGAAAATACATTAAAGGGTCATGTGGACCTAATGAAAGGGGAGCTGAAGGCGGAACACAAGGGTAATTCGGGAGACAAGAAAGTTGCACCGAACCAAGATATGAGGCATGAAAGGCGACAAGAGCATAATACCTGACTCATCCAAAATAATTTGAACGAACAAAGAAAACGAAGAGTCAAGAAGAGAATACCGCCAGCCTAGAACAGGCAAGCGCTACTGTAAATTCCATCAAACAAGCTTACACTGGACAAAGGATTGCACAACCATGAAGAAGAGAGTGATCTAGCTAGCAGGCACTGGAGAGCTTGAAAGTATGCTCGCGGAATGAGCAAAACCCAAACGACGATTTGAGAGAGGACACAACCCCTATAAAAACAACAGCCCGGATAGGCGGCGCCCCAGGGCCCTTTGGCAAAATCAGAACAATAGCAGGCGGATTTGCTGGGGCCGGCTGGTGTCACAGGCAACCAAAAATAAAACCTATACTCCTAAAAATACATGTAGTAGTGCAAGTAAGGATCGTCCCCACGGAGAGTATTTAATCTAGTTTTATGCTACGTGAACAAGTATTGGGGGGATGAGTATAACGAAAACAATTTTAAGAATAACAACTAAAAAACAATTCAAATTAAAGTATCGAAATCAATCAAAAGAACAAACCTTGGTCTAAGTCAACATCCACCATCGGAATTTTACAACTGATCATCGATGCAAATATATATTAATTCATACTTTGAATATTTACCGTTGGAATTATTTTCCTATCTCTCATTAGTCGTAGTTAATTAGAAAACAAGCGATCTAATTAACCTTAACCACTAAACAACCCAAGACAAGTGCTAAAGGTTTAATCTAGTAGCAACCTTAAGAATTAGAAAGATCGATGAAGCTAAACAACACAAGCACAAGCGGTTGCATTTAATTTCGTCGAGCGTTCTTCCTAAGATCTAATAATTTCTGACGCAACAAATCATCAAATCTTAGTTGCTTCACAAATTAGAGGGATCAAACAATTACGAATTTGATGTCTAATCTAGTAATAGATTGCAACGAATAATAAACTAGTAGGCCCCCTAGTAATTAAATGAGACAATCATGAAAATAGGTATATAAAAACATTCGATACTCAAAGCATAAATTGAACACTAAAAACAAATCAGATCTCACAGTTTTATTGATTCCGAGATTTCTGTTTCCTTCGACCAAGTATTAAAGTTTAGCCACACAAAACCATTATGAAAACTTGAAGGAGGAGTTAGAGAAGAGGGGAGAGAGATGCCCTAGTATGATCATTTCTTCTTTTAGACGTTCATGCCCTCTTATTAGAATCCTACCAAATCTCGTAAAATATTCTAATATTATCCTCAAATAACCATATCCAAATCTGACTTAATTAAGGGAAATATTAAAAATAAAATAGAGTCCTAGTATAACTAGGAAAGTGGTATTTTCCAGCTTTAACTTTCGTGCACCAGATCTCCAAAACATCTATAATTAAATTGCATATTTGAATTGCACGATAAGGCTGAACGTTCTGAAACCTCAGCAGTGCAGGTGTGTCAACTTCAAGCCCGATTTCGACCTTTATGCAGCCATTATCTTTCAAAAATAAAAACATTAAAGTTGTAGCTCTTTGTCTTAGTGTTCCATAGCATCTTGAATCGTCTCAATATGAGCTCATATGAGAGCGTTATGCCCTTATTACAAAGCGATGTCGAAACTGTCCAAAACCTCCCAATTAACTTTGTTTTGCATTTGACGACTCCATTTGCTTCCTAAATAAAAATATAAGAATAATGAGTACATTTAGGCACTAAATAAGTATAAAATACTAAACATTAAGGGAGAAAAATATGACACTTTGCATTCTCTTCAGTGGCGCATCCTCGTCTAGTAGAAGGGCGCATGCCCAGAGGGCAAGATACGAAGAAATTTATGTAGCGGACATGTCACCCAAGCACCAAAAACTTGACGCCTCAGTAACTATCTCTTTTGTAGAAGAAGATTGTGAAGGAGTATTGTACCCTCATGATGATGTGCGAGTGGTAACCCTCCTGGTTGCTAATTACACTACTAGACACATCCTCATTAACAAATGTGAGCTCAACAGACATTATTTTGGGAGGCTTTTGTAAAGATGGGCATAGATGTCAATAACCTGAGACCCTCACTGACACCGTGATAAGTTTATTACTCTTTTATTTATGAAAAGTGTCAGTTTTCCTTCAATTCTGTTGATTTTATTTTATTTCTATTTATTTTTGTTTATTTTTTGAACATGAAGGAAAGAGACAATTTAATGCAAAATGAGAGTATATTGGTATAAAAAAAGAAACTATAGATCCAGATTGATGAGAGGCAATTGCATATGAAGAGAGTCGAGGAGATTTTGGCAAGGAGCCTTGTCCCATGGGCAGCAAAGAGATGTATCTCGCCAAATGACGAAAAGACTTACCCTCGGTAGGCGAAAAGTCTTTCCTCTCAGTAGCCGAGGAGATCAGTATATTCAGCACACACGGCATCTATCCGATGGAACCCTCTCGAGTTTCGTAATAAATCTGCTGACCACCAAATCATCCCAAGTTCTGAAATTCAAGCCGCATATCACTGAATCTTCCATTTTAGAATAATCTCGTTATTTTTTGGATAATTTTCATTTATGTTAACATCTATCTTTAGAAACTATTTTCTAGATTTTTAGGCTAGACTATAGTCGCATTTATCATGTTTCCGCATTTAAATTTTTGACATCTATTTATTCCCAGCTTGTGGGATATGGATAAGGGAGTCTGAGTTTTAGAGGCCAATAGTCCAAACTTTATTCTTTAAGATTCTTTCAAGGAGGCAGATCGGGGGAGCAGAGGCAAGAGCTACATGCTTCATCAATCGACTCCAACGAAGAATAACAGTTTTATTCTTTTTCTTTTCAGTTTCATTATGAACTAATTTTATTTTCTAAAGCTTTGATGTAGTCTAGCATTGAACATATAATTTATATTCTAAGTTATTTTTTTTCAATATTTCTATGATTAAGTGTTTATTCCTTGTTCGTAATGGTTGCAATCTTCTAGCTAATTATTATTCGATCTATTCAATCGCAATGAGACCGATAGGTGATTTGTGATTAGAGCTCTAGGATTAAGCACCACTAGTTGAGCGAAAGTAGAGATACTTTATCGTAATTTGTGTGATTTTCAAGAAAAATCCAAAGAACTTAATGAGTCTTCAATTAGTTAAATTCACATAGAGATATAGAGTTATTATTCAAGAGAAAATATTGAACAGTTAAGGGATTTTTATCATCAACTTGGGATAATTGGAATTCTATAATAAGAAAAATAAATTGTGTGGGATTCATTATGTGAAATCAAACGCTCTAGATCTATTCTTATTATCTTTTTTAATGTTATTTTCTTCGGTTTAATTTAGATAATCTATTCTTTAAATTTTGATTTTCTAAATAGTAATTAATTTAGTAAATTTCAGTACTCAATAGCATAATTAATCTATGTGAGTTCGACATCCATTTTCAAACACTTTACTACTTGTTACGATTCTGTGCACTTGTAAATATTTTCAACATAATAAGTTTTTGGCGCCGTTGCCGAGGATTAGTTATTCGTTATTGATGTTGATACTAGTTCGATTTTTACTACTTTGGGTTTTATTTTTAACGAATGGGTTTAAATTAGATCTCAGTTTGGTTTTTCTTTTTAGTAATTAGAAGTGCATGCTCCAATTTAAATCATTAGAACATACACTTTTCGATTCCAAGATTGGAAGAACGTTACGCCGGATTAATAAAGAGAAGAAGATATAGGTTGCCGCATCTAAAGTTAATATGGCCGACTAGGAGCACAAGATGTTATGAGACTATACTATGCCCTCTGTCGATGGGGCGACATCTAGTATAAGGCGGCCAGCTATACAAGAAAACAACTCCGAGATCAAGCCGATCATCATTCAAATGATTCAACAAACCGTCCAGTTTGTGGGCTATCACAAAAGGATCCTAATGTCTATATTGTAAATTTCTTAGAAATTTGTGATATTTTTAAACACAAATGAGTGACAGATGATGTCTTCGATTGAGACTTTTTCCTTTCTCACTTAGGGAAAAAGTAAAAGTTTGGTTGAACTCTTTGCTACCCGGCATCATCACCACCTGGGAGGAGTTAGCACAAAAATTCTTAACAAAATATTTCCCTCTGACCAAGACAGTGAAGTTAAGGAATGATATTATTAGCTTCACCCAATTTGAGGGAGAATCATTATATAAGGCATGAGAGAGATACAAGGATTTATTGCGCAAGTGTTCGCATCACAACCTCCTAGCATGGCTTCAAGTGCAGTCATTTTACAATGGTTTGGGACCCACAAATTGATATATGGTTGATGCGGCCGTGGGAGGAGCATTAATGAGTAAGACCCATGAAGCCACATATGAACTTCTGGAAGAATTGACATCCAACAACTGTCAATGGTCTGCAGAGAGAGCAATGCCAAGAAAGACAGCTAGAGTTTTTGAACTTGATTCTGTTACCACGTTGGCGGCACAGATCGCAAATCTATCACAACAACTAGGTAAGATGAACGTTAATGCTATTCAAACTAATGTTATTTGTGAGTCCTTTTACCCAACCGAGTTATGAACAAGCCCATTACGTGTCCAATTTCCAACGTCAAAACAATCCTTATTTAAACACGTTCAATCCCAAATAGAGAAATCACCCTAACAATAACAGGTGCCGGCTTGACCACCTCAACAATCTCCATAGTAAGAGAAGAAACCAACACTTAGCATATTATCCAAAAGACCGATATGGTGATCCAAAACATCTCGGCTTCAATCCACAATCTTGAGGCACAAATCAGTCAGCTGTCAAACATGCTTACCGAAAGGACAACGGGAACTATCGAGCAACACTGTGACCAATCTGAAGAAACATGTCAAAGCCATAACATTGAGAAATGGGCGGACACATGACCAGCCACAAACAATAAATATTGAGTAAGATGCAGAAGCTACCAAAAATGTGGAGTCTGAGATGAAGGAAGCCGAGTCCAAGGTGAAAGAAGTAGAGTAGGATACGACCGACCAGCAAGCTGAAAAGACTAAGGAGAATAAAGGGGTTGCAAAACCCAAAAAATTCAAGGATTTTATATCTGAAACTTATTCTCCTTCAATTTATGATCCACCAATTCATTTTCCGCAGAGATTAAGAAAAAATAAGATTGATAATCAGTTCTCTAAAATTTTGAGTATATTTAAGCAACTGCATATTAATATTCCTCTCATTGAAGCTTTAGAGCAAATGATTAAATATGCAAAATTTTTATGGATATATTATCAAACAAGCGAAAGTTGGAGAAGCATGAGACTGTAATGCTGATCTAGGAGAGCAGTGCAATTTTACAAAAGAAGCTGTCACCTAAGTTGAAAGATCCGGGGAGTTTCATGATCCCTTACACTATAGGAAATTCCTATTTTGATAAAGGTTTATGTGACTTAGGAGGAAGTATTAATCTAATGCATCTCTCTGTTTTCAGGAAACTCGATCTTGGAGAAGCAAAGTCGACCATCATCTCTCTATAGTTGGCGAACAGATCTATTAAATAGCCTAGAGGACTCATAAAGGATGTACTGATGAAAGTTGATATGTTCATCTTCCTAGCCAACTTCATTGTGCTTGATATGGAGAAGGAAGAGGAGATCCCTTTGATATTGGGCTGACCTTTCCTTGCGACGGGGAGAATCTTAATTGATGTACAACAAGGGAAACTCATTTTGAGGGTCGGTGAGGAGCAGGTCACTTTTGAGGTATTTAAATCTATGAAATTCCCTTCCGGGTATTACATCATCCCCCTTTAAAAAAAATTCGTCCTCGAAATTTGCTACACTTAAGCAAAGTGTTTCCACGCCTAATTTAATCCTCAACAATTGTGTTGAACCTAACATTCAAAAATTTTAACTTTCCCATGGTTTATGCCTGGTGCCTTAAATATCACCTAATCTTCTTGGCATCCATATTCACACACCCAGTGTCAATCATCGTATACCTCAAGGTCTAGTTCAAGTAAAAAATATGCATTTCCACAATGAAATTGAAGCCTAATAATAATCCCATTTTTTTTCTAGCTAAACCTCACAAATAACTAAAAGAGAACTCCCAAAAAGAATATTTAAAATCTTCGAAATAATAGTACAATCAAAAGTTCCAAACTTAAGTCTTGAGAAAATTCATTTCTCAAATTCCCGAATTCCTCAGAAAATCTACTTTCAACCATAAATTTTTCTAAACTTCTCACTTCAAACACATACTAACTCATCAAACACCTAAAGCTAGAGCCTTGTAGATATAAAATATTGTGTCTAATCCCTTTGAAAAACCTCTTCAACCAACTTCAATATTCTAAGCTATAAAACTAGAAAAGTTCCATGCAAGCTTGATTAATCCCAACTCAACTAAAACAAAAAGCTTTCAAGAAGAAAAAGAGTGGGGTACTTGTGATCGCATTGTTGTCGTCCTCAGCATCTTCAGATGTCAATGCAAACACTCGAGCCTGTTCCATTCTACGTTGATTATTTCCCTATCTCGTCTGTCGGGGACCTGGAAGTGTGTTGGGTTTATTCTTGTCGTCCAACAGTAATGGGCATTCTCTGATGAAATGCCAATCTTAGCACATCGAATACATGCCCCCATTTCCTTTTTGCACTCTCTAGTGTGTGTGCGGTTACAAAACCTACAGGGGTTATTCGTTTGATTACCCTACATTTGAGTCTGACTTGAGTTGTTCCTCTCATTTCTCTTCTTCCCTGGCCCTTGGTCCATACTAGAGGATCCTTGTGGAGTAGCTTTCTTTCTCTCTTCTTGCAACTCGGCACCTCTCATAAGATTCTGCTCAACCAACATCGCCTTATGCATTAACTCTGAAAAACTTTGAATCTATAAGACCATCACTCATTCATATATCTTGTGATTCAAACCCTCCTCAAACTTTATGGCCTTCTTCTCTTCATCAGGAATCAGGTATGAGGCGAAGCGCAATAATTCTGCAAATCTTGCAACATACTGGTGCACAGTCATGGCCCCTTGCACCAAGTTGGTGAACTCTCGAACTTTAGCTTCCCTGCTCGCTTTAGGGAAGAAACGGTCAAAGAAATTCTTCCTAAAGTGAGGCCAGCTAACTACTCTTGTCCCTTTTGCTTCCCTGATGGCTTTCTCAGAATTCCATCACCTCTTAGCTTTTCCAGTCAATTTAAAGGCTGTGAATCATACTTTCTAAGGATCTGTGCACTCCAAGTCACTAAATATTTCTTCCATGTCTTGAATCCAATCCTCCACTGCGTTTGAATCGCATCTTCCATCAAATGTGAGAGGATGGGTACGATTAAATTGCTCGAATGTGCAGCCTCGCTCATTGTTGTTTTCATTCAAATCTTCAAGATTTTGAACTCGACGACAAGCTGCCATCCGATGAGCTTAAACTTGGTTAAACATTCTAAAGAAGAAAAAAAAAATATAGGTATCAATAAAAACATATACATGTCAAATAAATACTTCAAAAAAGATCATCATTTTTTTTTAGAAATACCCAATCCTAACAATATCTTTAATAAACTCATAAAGCTCTCATTACCATCTATAATAATAAACCTAGCATCACTTTAGACTTACATACGTCCTTAGAAATTAAACCTCAAAAATCATGAATTTAACTCTTAACATCTGCCAAATCTACAACCTCAAATTCTACAAAACACAATCCTTGACACTTGCATATTCTAAGACCTTAAATGTCTTCAAAAATAATCATTTCTTAAAATCTAAAACTCTAAAACCTCAGATTTCGTAGGCCACCTACCATGAGTTTGCAAATGTTCAAACCAAATATCTTCAAAATCATATCCTGATGCCTAAAAGAAAATTCTAAAACCTTAAATGTCCTCAAACACTTTATTATATTATGCAGAATCTCAAACCTATCTCTGATACCAACTGTAACGTCCCGTCCCTGGAGGTCCGGAGAGTTATCTCTTGTAACCTAAATCCATCTTCTATAACATATTTATATACTTCAATATTCACAAAAAGTACAAATCCATTTATTCAAAGCAAAATATATATTCCTTTACCAGGACACCAAATAAATACCTCAATGAAAGAATTTAAAAACTCCATAAATATTTAGAAATATCCATGACTCCAAATATCAAATAACATAAAATCATAAACCTATTAAATAAGACTATCCAATAAACTTGTACTCTCTGACATTTATTCCTCTATGATCATTAAACCTTACTCTTGATCTCCAGCTAATGCATCAAAATTATCTGAAAAATATTGCGAAGATAAAGGGTGAGTTATCAACAACTTAGTAAGCAGAGGACATATACCGGTGTGTAAACATTAGCATTTTCAGAATTTAGAATGCAGAACAAAATATTTACTATCAGAATGCAGAAACAAAAACATTTATTTTCAGAATGCAAATATCAAAACATATTTCAAAACGAAACTTTTAGAAAAACATTCTTATTCAAAAATCTTTTGGTATATCAAAATCTAAGACCTCATCTTTATCAAATCGGAGCATCACAGTGGGACATATACCATGTTTAACCCTCATGGTAGGGTTAAAAATTCCAATTATAACCAGTAGAAGGGTCGTATCCATTATTATAACCCGTGGTTGGGCCATATATTATGTTTAACCCTTGTGATAGGGTTATAAACCACATTTATAACCTGTGGAAGGGCCGTATCTATTATTATAACCTATGGAAAGGTCGTATCCACTATTATAACCTGTGGTTGGGCCGTCTCCACTATTATCATCCGTGGTTGAGCCGTATGCTACTATTATTACCCGTGGTAGGGCAGTATCCACTATTATCACCCATGGTTAAGTTGTATCAGAACATAACAGAAACATCAGAATCAGACTTTAATCAGAATACAGAATTAGAATCTCCTGCCAGGTTTTCATGTGCCACATCATATCAAAAACCAAATATTCAACAGATTCAGATAATTTCACATGTTCGAAATAAACAGAATCAAAACTTCTTCATTTATTCACAACAAAAATTTTTAGATTTCATGCATCAGAACATCTTTATTTCACCAAAACTTTCAGGAAAAAAAAGACTCATATTCGCACTTTTCTAGATCAGAAACAGAAAGCACAAATTAGCTCATGTTTATACCAATCATGACAGAAATTTTTTTCTCTTTATACAGCTTTCATGCACATGCAGAACACATATCTAAGGTTGTTTTCAAATTTCTTTTCACAACAAACATGCGTATTTTCAAAATCAACCTTGTTTCATTTCATTTTATGCAAAATCTAGCATAGGAACACCACTTACCTAGACTTCTTAGTTTTTCATAAATTTCTTCAAAAATGCCGAACAAATATTATTCGCCACCTATAACATAATAATGTAATTTTCATAAATTTCCAATCGAACACATATTTTAATATTTAAGCCTAAGATACTAAAATAACCTATTTTAATTCCTCAAAAACCTAAATTCACATAATCCTAAATATCATCACATTTCTAAATTCATCAATGTCCAATTAATCAGTCCGACTAAAACACAAAATCTAACTTATTTACTAATGAAATCAAATTATAAAGTTTACAAGCTAATATATTTATACCAAAATATTTTAAAATTAAACAACTACCACTTACATTCATTTTAAAAATTAACTTAATCATATTTAAAACTCATATATTTAGTAATTTAACTTCAATCCATAAATATAAATTCTTATACTACAAAAATCCTATGCATAGCAAATGATAAAACATGATCAATATATACTCATTCAAGGTCATTTTGGGAAAGAAATTCATAACTTGCATGGCATTTTGAGAAAATAAACTAGGATCTAATATTACGTAACAGGGGCCATGCATACTGAAAGCTATGTGCAGTAGTGGCTTGGGTGGAAGTCTACGGCGGCACGGTTGGGGACAGCGGAAGGTCACAGTGGTCGACGGTGTGGAAGGGCACGGAGAGAAAGAAAGTGATTAGAGAAAATGAGACATGAGAGGGAGAGAGTGCACCGTGAGAAAGACGGAGAGTAAGAGAAAGCGAGAGGGACTTACGTACTGTGGTTCAGGGGGTATTACGACATGCTGCGACTATGTGATGTAGCTGTTTCTGGCAAGGAACAAAGCCTAACAAAGGAGGGAATGTGGGTCTACAGTGGTGTCCAAAGTTGCTCTGTTTCTCTTGTTTAAAATAGGGACTTACTTGCTCTATTACATTTGCTGAAAAGAGAGGCTAGTTGGGCAGTGAAGGGAGGACCGAGAAGGTTGTTTGGTGGTTTGAAAAAGCCTGGGTGGTGGTGGTGCAAGTAGGTTTGTGCTCGAGTGGTTGAAAACTGGGCTGCAGTGGTTCTAACGGTGGCTGAGCAGTGGGCTATCAAGGTCGTTTTCACGTTTTCGTGGTTGTGGGCAGTTCCTACGGCAACGTTGATTCTAGTTTCACATTGCACTACTGCTCAGTGTGTGATCGGGTGCAGCAAAGCCACGAGAGTCGATTTCTTCCTCTCAATTTGTACAAATGCCACGACGGGGTATGGGTTCACTGTAACGAGGCTAGCGGCTTCGTGCATGGAGGTTGAAGGGGAAAATAGGTTGATGATGGTGACTGTGGTTGGGAAGTTTTCTCTTTGCATGAAATAATATATGTATATATATATAAGTGAGTGATGGTAAAACCCTAGAGAAAGGAAAGGGAGAGACATGCATGGCATGGAGTTCAGTCTTTGGTTCCCACGACTTGGGCTCTTTAGCCTAAAAAAATTTGGCCCACGTCTTGGATCTTGAATTGGATTAATGCATGGGTTCAACATTTGTTTTCTTCAAAACACTTTATTACTTATTACGATTTTGTGCACTTGTAGATATTTTCAGCATAATACTCCGCTGAAGGGATTCTCTGGGGATCTGATCCAACTGGTAGGCGCCATTACCCTCCCAGCCATGGTGGAAAAAGGGATGCGTACCACGACCACCATGATCGATTTCTTAGTCATGAAGGCACCCCCCTCAGATAATGCTATATTGGGGCAACCAACATTGAACAATCTCAGGGCATGTACATCCACATACCACCTCAAGATGAAGTCCCCAATTGAAAGAATAGTGGGGGAAGCATGAGGGAGCAAGCCCTAGCACGGAAGTGATATGTGCTGGAACTGGGGAGCAAAGGGGAAGAAGTATACACTATCGAAGGCGGTGATGACCAAGCCGCCCCAAGAGGATTGTTAGAGCATATTGCCTCCACCCCCCATAGCCCTTTTGGGCAAGGGCGAAGAGGTGAGGGATGAGCTAATCCTATAGCAAGCAAAGGCGAATGAGCCCTTGGAGATCGTAACGTTATACCCAAATTGCCCCAACGCAACAACGCAGATTGGAACTAAGATCCCCCTAGAAGACCAAGAGGCCCTAAAGCAATTGTTAGTAAAGCATCGGGATGTATTCACTTGGAGTCATGAAGCTATGCCTGGGATTGATAACAACATTATCAAACACCGACTGTGCATGGACCCCATGTACAAAAAGGTGCATCAAAAGAGAATATTGTTCAACACGAAAAAATACGTAGCCATCACAGAGGAAGTAGAATGTCTACTCGTTGCAGGGTTGATCAAGGAAGTCCATTATCCTAAATGGCTATCCAATATTGTTGTGACATCCCGAATATTTTGTAAGGAATTCTATTTATATTTTTGTATGGATGATGATGTGTCTTTAGATTTTTGGTTAAGTATGGAAGAGCCCATTAGGTTAGTTTCTATTTTTAGGTTGGATATGGATCTTTTAGTATAAGGCTTATTAGCCCTCAAAAGGAAATAGAGGGACTTAGCCCAAGGAAATAATCCCACGAAGGGTATTTGCTTTAGAAAGCCCAAGTTAGACCATGGGACAAGAAAGAGGTGCCACATGGCAAGAGAATGAATTTTTGGTCTTTCTAGAAAGGGACTAAAGTGACACATGTCAACCCCACATTGGAAACTTGGAAGAAAAGTGGATGAAGCCCAAAAGGGCATAGGGGTTTTTGGATGAAGTGTTAGGCACCACATGCATGGCACAACCTTCTAAATTGGACACATGTCAAGCTAGGATGAAGGAGTTTTTGTGAGTTCCAAGATTGTGTCATACTAGGGAAGACAAAAAGTGAGCTTCTAGAAGACTTTTTGAGGAAAAAGATAGGCATGTAGCTGACGAGAAAAGGGGGAGAGGGAGAGACACAAAAACCTACCTAGGGATGACACGAAAGTCACCTCAAGCTTGTCAAATTCGGCACCCAAGACACACACACACTCCTCACGCCAAGTGTCACCCATGCATTGGAGGGAAATCCTAGGAAGATTAGGGTTTTGGAGGAAGTTACCATTTGACCTTTTGGTACACTGACCCTAGACAAGAGTAGAAGGGCAAAATGGAAAATGGAGGCAAAAAAGGGTTTTAGTTTTGAGGAGGGAAGGCTACACGACACCCGAACCCCAAGTCACCCTTTGGTCTTCTCCATGCAAGTCCCATATTGAGGGAAAAGGGAATGAGGCTTTGCTACTTGCATTGGTTGGTGAAAAAGCATGGAGAGAAACTATAAAAGAAGGTAGCTAGAAATGGGGGAGTCCTTTCTGCAAAAAAGTTTTCTTGTCTTCCTAGTGCATTTCGGCCACCACATTCATTCTCTCTCAAGTTTCTATTTTCTCTCATTTTCTCACTAGCCAAACACCACCATACTCACCACCATTTTTGTATATTGCCAAGAAATCATCCTCCATATTTCAAGTGGGAGCATAGCACATGGAGGTAAGGACCTTTTCACCCTTTCATGTTGAGCATGCATGGCCAAAGTGGCAGAAACTATTTCTTCATTTTCGATTTTAGGGTTTTTCAACACAACCACCCATTTACACACTGGAATCTAAGGTTTTCTCTTCAAGAAGAATGAAACCCGAAGTGTTCTTAATATTTTGAACACATGAACGTGACTTTTAGAGGGATCTATGATTCAGTTTTAGCTTAAAAGAAAAACTAGGGTTTTAATCTTCAAAGGTTTTGGCCATAGGATTTTTAGCTTGAGAAAAAGATTTCAAAAATGGAGGCATGAGTATAGAAGTTGAAATGATGAAAAATGCATGTCTTGGAGGGCCTATGTGATTCGGCCTAAGCCTCTTTTGTAGTCTTAAAAATTTGTTTTCATGTTTTGAGGGGTGAATCGAATATTTTTGTATGAAATTATTCTTGTTTATATGTTCTAATATTTTCAACCTATATTACAAGATGCATGCTATGGGATGAACCATGTTATCCGGCTTTTACATATTGTATGAACAAGATTAATGTTTCATCATGAGTCTATGTCACATGTCACATGCAGTTTGATCCATGTTTTAAAAGAAAGAGTCAAAGATGTTTTAGAATGATCCCAAATTCTAGGATGGGAAAATGCCCTAATGGAACTCCCTGTCCACTTTGGAGTGTCTAAAATCGAGTGGAAACCCCTGGGTCGATAAAGTATAGTTGACGAACCTTGAATGGTTCCTATGGAACGATACCAGAGTGGGGTTGCACCTAAAGCTAGTAGGTGTGTATTATGGTGAAGGCAAAATATGTGAACTGCTATAAAGAATATGTTTATGTCTATGACGTAGTCACTTCGATCAAGTGGATCGTTGGTTGATGCGGCAACTAGCCAAAAACACATGGTGCTTAAGGGAGCTGCGAGGTATCCATATATGTGAATGATATGATATGAACATGACATTTGAGCTCTATGATATGATATGTCATGATATGATATGACATGATATGATATGTTATGACATGATATGATATGTTATGCCATGATATGAAAGAAGGAAACCCTATGGAAATTAGTTATAATGACCAGGAAGCCAATGAGCTTCTGAAAGAATCCCATAAATTTTTTGTAGCAAATAATGTAGTACATCATGTCACTGAGAGGGAGAGTAATTATTTGGTTTGTGTGGTGGAGAAGGATGTGCTGGAAAAGAATTTGGAGTGTGGAGTGGAGAATAGGTTTGATGTGAAAATTGGGCATGGTCTTTCTTCATTACAATGCTTAGATGTATCCTATTGCTAGGAGCTAACTATCAAGGGATTGTCAATTGTTGCTAAGGATTGCTATGAACTGAGAAGTCGGCATCTTACTGATTGTAGATATGTTACAGAAGAATTATTACATGCTCTTTCCAAAACCTGTCAAAAGTTAGGGCTGCAAGGATGCTCTAATATAACTGATTTTGGACGCATGAATCTTGTCAATGGTTGCCAACATATTAAATTTTTAGATACCAACAAATGGAGGAGTGTTAGGGATGGTGGGGTTTTAAGTGTTTCTAAGGCCTGTGCTTCTTTTCCCAAGACACTCATGTTGTTGGATTGTTACAAAATTGGGAACGCCTCTATATTTTCCTTGGTTAGATTTTGTAAAAATCTCAATACTCTTATTGTAGGTGGTTGCCGAGACATCTCTGATGAGTCTTTAAAACTACTTGATGCTTCTTGTGAAAATAGTTTGAAGAACTTACGGATGGATTTGTGTACAAATATCTCCAACTCTGCATTGAGCGGCATCATCAATCAATGTGTAAATCTAGAGGCTCTCGACATTGAGTGTTTGAGGGGGTGATGAGGGAAATTGTTAATGTTGTGCATAATGGTCACTTTATGGATGTGATGCATAGGGACCTTTAGCCTAAGACTTTCTTGTTATCTATCAATGGATGAGAATGCACTTTTGAAGGGCATGGGTTTTGGGATGTCTATTTTCATTGAAGAAGGAAAGGTGTACTGGGATATAGCTGGGAGTGTTTATTATGTTGCACCTGAAGTATTATAACAAAGATATAGGAAGGAAATAGATATTTGGAGTGCAGTAGTTATCTTGTATATATTACTCAATGGCGTACCTCCATTTTGGGCAGAGACGGAGAAGAGGATTTTAGATGCCATTTTGCAAGGGGAAATCGACTTTGAAGGCACCATGGTCATCTATTTCAAGTAGTGCAAAGGACTTGGTCCACAACATGCTAACACGAGACTCTAGAAAAATGAGTGCTTCTACTTAGATTCTAGAACACCCGTGGATTAAAGAAGATGGAGAAGCATCAAACAAGCCAATTGACAGTGCAGTTCTTAAGTATGATATTGAAGATGCAGAGCACATACCCTAGTTCAATGGAGAAGCCGTGAAGCTGGAATTGGATGGGCTTGTTGATTTTGGTTGAGAAAACTCCAACACTAACTCACACCTCCTTACTTGGAATTGTAGGGGTAAGAAAAAATTTTGCACCTTATCTATTTGATGTATTGACTTAAATTTATTTTTGCACCCTTTGATAGAGGACAAGAAAGAAATCTTGTGGATTGTATTGTTGGTGTCGTGGTCTTTACTATAGATTTGACTAAGAGAGTACTTGGGTTGGCTAAAATTCTTGAGTTGCTGCTATCCTGGGAAATTTCTATGTAAGTAGTATGGAAGTTGTTCCACAATTGCAACTTTGCTCTAAACCTTAAGGACAACATCCTTTAATGGGAGGAGATTGTTATGATTCTGTCGTGATGTTGCATCGTTTGCTGGGAGGTGTTTTGGCATGCAACGAAGTGTTCAGACTTACGGCAGGAACAAGCAAGAAGAGTAAAGTAATTTCTAATACGAGGTCGTTTTGAAGGAAATTCTAAAAGCAGCAGTTAGTTATCAGTTTCCTCATCACATTCATTGGACACGCGTTTTGACATGATTCCAACAATTCCAATTATTTTTGTTATTTTATTGCTTTCTATTGTCCAAAAGGGGATTTTTATCCCATATATAAGTAGTAGAATTAAGAGGGATTAAATGTCTTTTGTCTAGTTGAAGATTCTGAATTGTACTGGAGGTTGAGCACCTCGAATAGCTCTTATCCCTTTTTATCAATGCAAACTTATGACTCTTAGAGTCCTTTTCATAAACATCTTCTAGGCGTCTATCATTTTCATTACAACAACCTTCCTTCCATCTCCCATTCGTTTCCTTGTTACATTACAACAATTCTCAATAGGTTCCTAACAAAATGTTATGATCCTAAGGGTTAAACGTTTAACCAAATTAATATCCAATAGTCCTAGGGCTTTTGGATCAATGGTTGGGTCTTTAACAATTGGTATCAGAGCAGGGACCACGTCATGCGTTCAAGTCACAAAGGGGGCAACCTATAGGCTGGTTTAAAATGTCTTGATACTTTGTACGGGCATAGTGTTAAGTTATTGAATATTGATATATGAGTAAAGCGCCAAATGGGAAATAGTTACCACTGGATCAGCTTTGATAGAGTGGGCCATCGTAGACATCGGATTCGGAAGGTTGGTGGAATGTTATGATTTTGAGGGTTAAAGATTTAACCGAATTAATATCCAACAGTTCTAGGACTTTTAGATCAATGGTTGAGTCTTTCACAGAAGTTGGCATCTCCTCGAACACAACATTACCAACACTAAGAACTTAGACATCTCCTTGAACAATCAACCCTCATGATTATCGATGTGCATTCAGGGATCATCAACGGCTGTCAGATGCAACCCAAGCCAAAGGAACTTTTTCCAAAGCAGAAAAACAAAATAACCTTGGTAGATCTGGCCAACCAAAACACTATTCATGCACTACGACACGTGAAGTCACTGTATTTGGCAAGATTATGCTCTTTAGCATAATTTAAAAATATATTTGGGTAGCCAAAACATAACAGGTTATAGATCTGTGCAACGAAATAGAACCCAAAAGGAAAAATCCAGATCTAGCCAAACGACGGCCTCTGCTAGTCACCGGAGGCAATGGCTAGGGTTTCGACGCTCAAGACAGACAGATAGACAAAGAGAGAGAGGAACATACTGAGAGTAGCAAGAGGTATTTTGTGGATGGCGGCTTCTAATAGCATCGACGGCGATGGTTGTGGTTTCGGGGCAAGAGAGAGTGTAACACTATGCTCCTTTCTAACGTAAGCAAATTTCGAGGATGGAATTTATTACAAGGAGAGGATGTAACTGTCCGCCCTTCTCTCTAGTGACTGTGTGCCTCATTATGCATGCCAAATCTCGATGACGTATTTTTAAAGATATTATGTGATTTCTAATGCTAGCTTAGTATTTTAAAGCCACGAGTATTTTAAATGGGATGTTCCTATTATTATTTGACTAAGCCTGATTTTATGTAAGACAATTATAATATTTTATCATTTTAGAAAATCATTTTTATTAAAATGATTTCAGTTATTTAAAATATTATGAGATTTAAATTATGTTGAAAACTCTAATTAATTAGATGGTTTTATTCTCATAAATATATTAAATAATACTTCATCATTATATTAATAATGAAAAAATATTATTTTATAAACTAAAGTTTAGTTTAAATAATATTCTATCTTAATTCCTCTTAGTGTTTTTAGTTAAGTTAATGTTTACGCATTTTTAAACTCAATATTTAAAGCCTACGGTTAGATCGTCTTGAAGATCTCAAGATGAAGGGTCTGGATAAAATACCCAAGCCCCTAGCCTTTCTCCCTCACTCTCCCTTTCCCACTCTCTCTCCTCTCCCTTCAGCTCAGCCTGGCGCCGCCATGAGCCACCTAGCCTCACCGCCACCACCAGCAACTCCCCCTCAAGCTAGCAACCAAGCCAGCTACCACTGAACTCCCCCACATGTAGCTCTCTCTCTCTCCTCCTAAGGTAACCCAACCGAAATGGGTTTCACCCATTTCTCTCCCTCTTGCACCGCCATACGCAGCCACCCAGGCCACCGCACCGCCACCAACGGCCTCTCCTCTCACCGGCGACGCTTCCACTCTCCAAGCCCAGCCTCCCTCTCCCTCTTCCTCTTTGTCACACACAAGCACACTACCCATAAATGGGTCTCACACTGCTTCACCACCACCAACGACCCTAGTGCCGGTTCTAGCGTCACTACACCTCCCTCAGTTCCTCACGGCCATCATGAGCCCTTCCAAGACCACACCTAGCTATTTCCACACCCAAACAACCACCATACACAATGGATAGCCACTATACATGGCCTTAGCTGCCACCCACGGACTCCCCACCATGTCGGCCACCCTCGCACAACCTAGATCTAGTAGCCAAAATCCTAGATCCGGTCTCCGAGATAGTCTCGTTCCAAGGTCACAGCGGTGACCGCTACTGCCCAAGCTACGCCACTGGCCAAGTAGGACAGTGACCTGGTAACGTGTCGAAGTGTGGAATGGGAAGAGTACACGTGGAGTGTACTCAATGTGGCATAGCATATTGTGAAGGGAGTACAAAGTGTACTCCATGAGATGAAGCGATACACCGTGTGATGTCTCGCAAAGATAAAGACGGTTGCGTAGTTGATGGGCGTAGAGCGTGATGAGTAGTGTCGGGAACTATTGAACAGTGTCCCGAAATAGTTATGATGTGGCCTGTAGTCCGAGGTGACAGGTGTCACCGCGTAGTTAACTTATGGCCGGGAGTATGTGTGAAGTGACAAAATAGTGTAAGAGTAGCGCAACAGAAGCATGCCGGGGGAATGTCACGAAGTGACATGGTTAAACAAGAAGTCGTGCTTGTGATGGGTGAGGAGTTAGTGTAAGAATGACGTAGCGGGATGTCGAGTGACGTGACAAGGTCACGGTGTAGCTTGGGAGTAGTCTCGAACTATGACTTGAGGTAAGGTGTAATTATGAATGGAGTCTTGTCATGTCAAGTGTTGGGATGAACTGTTAAGAGGGATGGGTAGCATGAAAAGTCATGCTAGCCGAGTTAAGAGAAGGTTGGTATCGGAGTATGAGATTGTTTACACGAGAAGGTGATCAACATATTATATGTTGGTCTTAGGTGATAAGGGGTAAGGTAAGTGTGTAATCTAGTTAGACACATGTGCCGGAAGAATTTACCATGTGTAATGGATAATTTATCTTAAGCATGGTTATACGGTGCTTAAGCCTCAGAGTTGGCTTAAAGCCATGTGGCGTGTATGGATGGGAAAAAGGATTTAGTGTGAGCTAAGATGCATGAAGGTATTGAAGGGTATGTTGTCTAGGATTGGGATGCATGACTTCATCAGTCAGAATCATGTGTCGGAATGTGGTAAATAAAAAGAGTAAGATGAAGGTCTTAGTGTCTTAATCCTAAGGTGAATCGTCGGGGTTCACTCAAGTGGATAAGCACCTGAAGTAAGACCTTGAGTTTGAAAGAGGTAGTGACTGTCAATGGATCCCGAAAGTTTTAGCACAGTAAGGGACACATAAGAGCACAGGACAGAAGGAGAGTGTTTCTAAGTGAAGTGTAGTTTTATCTCTAGTTTTAGTTGCTTATGCATTAGATGGAAAATGACGCTAAGGTTATGTGCATGCATGTAGGTTGACATCTGACACCAACATGAATGGATTGCATGATATGAATGTAGCATAGAGTCCAGGTAAGTATTATGTTCATACTCTTCTAGAGTTTTCTAAATGATATGAAATGAAAATGAAATGTTTTTTTTTTACGATGTTTTACGAAATGAAATGAAATGATGTTTTATGAAAAATATGCTAAGTGTTTAAAGGTATACGTATGTATGACCCTTCTTGACAGCCCCTTTTTATGCAACCAAAGTATTAATTATATGCATGTGAATGAATGACTATATGCAATATCTATTGTATGTATTTTCACGAAATGAGATGTGAGGCTTATGCCTCGTGCTTTAAGTGATACTTTAAACGATGCGAAAAAAGTGTTTTAAAATATCCTTATGAACTAATGCTTTATGGATGCCATGAAAGATTATGTTTAAACTCGTGCTTTTAAATAATGTTTTTTCATGAATGAATTGTTAAATGAAAAGGTCTGAAAAGGAAATGACTGAACTAAAAGGAAATGACTGAAAGGAAATGAACGTTTCAATGCATGAAAATACGTAACTACCATATGAATGAATGATAATAGCAAAGGACTAGGCAGATTGCAATGCCGGATAAGTAGTACTAGTAGTGCACTCAGTGCTTCCCCCTGATTGAAAGGGATTCTCAACTCGTGGTCACAGGCATAATCCAAGTTCAAAGGAAGACCGCTAACCCCAACACACGTGGTGTAACAGTATGTATCGGCCAAAGAAAATGATAAGAAAGAATGTAAAAATGTATGAATGCATCAAACTCTTTGAGAAATGAAAGCACTGATGGGAGATGCTTTACAAAAAGAAGTCTATTTTTAAAGAAAAATCCCGCCTAGTGATGTTTCCAAAACGAATGTATGTCTTATGTACGTATAGCATGTATGGAGT
This sequence comes from Juglans regia, assembly GCF_001411555.2. Classification (NCBI taxonomy): domain Eukaryota; kingdom Viridiplantae; phylum Streptophyta; class Magnoliopsida; order Fagales; family Juglandaceae; genus Juglans; species Juglans regia. Next base: position 11,060,715 of record NC_049909.1, on the reverse strand, counting down.
GATGAATGCATGAATGAAAACCTATGTTAATATATTTTAACTGTATGAAGTAATGCTTACTGAGTATTCGACTCATTTTAGTTTTTATGTATGCCCTTCCCCCCACAGGAACTAAATGAGCAGAACACGTCAGGACAGACACGGCCCAAAGGGAAGAGCACGAAAGTCTAGGCATGAGAGTTTTAATTATATGAGAGGCCTTTTTATTTTAAGGTTTGATATTTTTCGCTGTAAACCTCTTTTATTCTCAAATCACATTTTATTTCATAACGTAGAGTTTTACATCCTGAGTATGGAAGTAAAAAGTTTTAAAATGAACAATAATTTCCATTGTCTTTTTTAAAATCATCACAAAGACAGGCGTTGCAATGTCGGATAAGTAGTACTAGTAGTGCACTCAGTGCTTCCCCCTGATTGAAAGGGATTCTCAACTCGTGGTCACAGGCATAATCCAAGTTCAAAGGAAGACCGCTAACCCCAACACACGTGGTGTAACAGTATGTATCGGCCAAAGAAAATGATAAGAAAGAATGTAAAAATGTATGAATGCATCAAACTCTTTGAGAAATGAAGGCACTGATGGGAGATGCTTTACAAAAAGAAGTCTATTTTTAAAGAAAAATCCCGCCTAGTGATGTTTCCAAAACGAATGTATGTCTTATGTACGTATAGCATGTATGGAGTGATGAATGCATGAATGAAAACCTATGTTAATATATTTTAACTGTATGAAGTAATGCTTACTGAGTATTCGACTCATTTTAGTTTTTATGTATGCCCTTCCCCCCACAGGAACTAAATGAGCAGAACACGTCAGGACAGACACGGCCCAAAGGGAAGAGCACGAAAGTCTAGGCATGAGAGTTTTAATTATATGAGCGGCCTTTTTATTTTAAGGTTTGATATTTTTCGCTGTAAACCTCTTTTATTCTCAAATCACATTTTATTTCATAACGTAGAGTTTTACATCCTGAGTATGGAAGTAAAAAGTTTTAAAATGAACAATAATTTCTATTGTCTTTTTTAAAATCATCACAAAGACAAGCGTTACATAGAGAGAGATGTTGCAAAAGCTCTTCCGAAGGAGACGGTGAGAGAGAGATGCATTTCAAGAGATGCATTGCGAAGCAGGGGTGGGGTAACTAGAGTTTGATGATTTATAAAAAAAAAAAAAATTATATAAAAACCAGGTACCTAGGTGTCATACCCGTGTCCGGACCGTGTATGTTCGACAGTTCGAGTTGGGTAATGCGGCTTTCAAACTGGGTAAAACCCTAGCCGAAACTCACAACCGAAATTCGGTTATTCTGGACGGGGCCGGATTTTAGCCTTGAATATGCCTATTGTCTAGATGGCCCTAGCATTGTCCTTTTCCAGTTGTCTTTTCCCCGTAGTAATACAGTTTAACGAGTCAATCATGGAGGAAAGAATTATGGATTGTCAAGTTTGCACAACTTGTGATTGAATAGTTATTTCATCTTTAATAAAATATACTATTTACTATTGTTTTAATTATTATTTTTTATTTCTCAAAAAAAAACAATCTTTTAAATCTATTGTTGTGATATAATTTAATTAAAAATTATTTAGCATCTTCTTATTTGAAGTCACAAAAATAATAATATAAAAATAGATAAGTAATATTTTTTCCATGTCCAACCATTGCTTATTTTCTTTTTCTTTCCATAACTTGCTTATAATTAGTTAACTACAAATCGTTCAACTGAAATAAATCCTAAAAAGCCTTTACTATCCGCTATCTGGAAAGATGAGTTTCCTCTCCTCTAGTTCCCTCCATCCTCTAGTTACCTCCATCTTTAAGACCTTTACCTAACCTACCTATTAGTCCATCTTTAAGACCTTTACCTAATCTACCTGTTAGTCCATCTTTACAAACTTTACCCCCAACTTCCTTTCTAGTAAAGCCCACCAAACCTTTCCCTTTTGTCCTCATCAATCGCTTTCCAATTATGTCAAAGGAGAATCATGGCATTGAGCAACTCATTGAACAAACAAAAGCTTTGACTTGGGAGGACATCATCCTGGTCCAAGCAACTGACACTGCAACAAAAATTTCAAACCATGCTCTTATAGGTAAGTTGGTATCCACCAAAATCCTCAATAAGCATATCTTTCACTCGACTATTAGTGCGGTATGGAGCTTTGCACCAGGTTTGCATATAGAAGACTTGGGTATAAACACTTTTCTGTTCACTTTCTCCTCGAGCATGGAAAAGAATAGAATTTTTTAGCAAAGACCATAGAATTTTAAAGGATATCATATGGTCCTAAAGGAATGGCCACCTGGGCTTAGCATTCAAGAAATTGATGTTTCTCACTCAGTCTTGTGGATTCATATATGTGGTCTTCCATTGGAAATGATGACAATAGAGAATGCAATACAAATTGGTAAAGTTTTGGGACATCTGATAGAGATTGACTACTCTTATCTTCCTGAGAACAGTGTAAAACCTTTCATGCGTATTCAAGTTGAGATCAACACTGAAAAGCCACTTTATGAAGGTTTTAATTTACCCAAAATTAATAAGAAGCCAGCGAAGATCAGTTTTAAATATGAAAGACTTTCTGAGTTCTGTTATGGGTGAGGTCGATTGGGACATCTCCATCAAGCCTGTCCTATTTACACTAATTCATCAGATGATCCGTGTTATGGTCACTGGATGCGTGCGGAAACAGTGGAGAATCGCCAAATGCATGCATGTTTGGTAAAGGTGGATGACTCTATTAATAATCAGTTGCAGTCCACCCTTTTCATTGATAATCCAATTCTCCCACCAGTTTCTTTCAAAGACACAAAAGACAATTTGTCTCTGGCCAAGAAAAATTCTCCTGTTGAACACTTGGGAAAAGGTAAAGTTGTGTTAATAAGCACTGAAAGCGGAGACAAAAAGGAGTTATGTATCAAAAAACTCTTTTCCAGCAACTCTATAGAGCTCTCAAACAATGAAAAAGACGACACTCTTCAATTCCCAAAAAACCAGTTTCTTTGTCCCATAGGCATGAATCCAGCGGAAGATATCTCATTTCCACGTGGCGCTCACAAAAGTCTTCAGCAAACAAATCTGTCAGCATCATTTATGGAAGGAAATCATCTGGTCTCCTACTTCCCATCTAAACCGCCAGGTGATGTCAGCAGTCCATTAATTCAATCTTATCTCACAGTTGACAACATTAACTCATGTCTCCCGAAGAACCCATCACTCCCATCGTCTGAAATCAACTTCATCTCCCCACCGACTAACCTTGAGCCTATAAGCCCAAATCTAATGAGGCCCAAATCCAACCCTTCCTTCCTTAAACAAGTCATAGCCCAGCTCCAAGCCAATAAAATCCCAATCATCTCTGAGCTTTCTAAACCAAACCCGAACCTATCCCTTTTGGTCAGCCCATCCGGTCGAGCATGTCTAGCTTTTAATACTTTCCAACTCAACTCTGGTTCCACGTCTTCTTTCACTCATAATCCTCCATTTCAATCCGTCCATCTGAGCAATAACCAAACCCTAGATATGACTTCAGCTTGCACAGAATCTCTATCTTCCCCAGCCTCATCCAATGAGTCAACTAGAAAGAGGAAATCCATTAATCCAGTGAAGTCAATACCTCAATACCCCCACAAAAAAATTTTCTTTTCTTCTATTGTCACAGTAGCAGAACCTGATTCGATCAACAAGGATTATGAAGGAACTAACAGTGCAACGCAAGACATACCAGAGTTCAAAGATGTATCTGGTGCTCCCTCAGATCAGACTCCAATCAGAAAAGCAAAAATGGATCGCACACAACGAAAGCACAAAAGAAACAACTCTACTGCTCATTATGCTCCATACCAGAGGCAGGCCTTGACAGTTTCGGGTAACACAGTCCATACTCAAACCATGAATCTCTTTCCCACTAATCCAATGACTAGAGTGGCAGGGTCCTTACTGCCACCAAAAAATCCATGAGGCTCCTTGCTTGGAATTGCCGAGGTATTGCTCGACCTCGTGCAATTAGATCTCTTAGAGCAAATATCAGGATCTATAATCCTGAAGTTATTTTCCTTTTAGAAACTTTATTATCTCCTTGTGAAAATGAACGTATTGTAAATATGCTTGGGTTTTCGTTTTTTCTTCACTCCCCACCTACTAGAAAATGGGGAGGTCTTTTGGTGTTGTATCGTCCTAGTTTCGATACAAAATATGTGAATATTTCTAGTAATATATTATCTATGTTGGTCTACTCAGATCCCACTCATATGCCATGGCTTCTGAACCTTGTTTATTGTCCTGCACCGTTTAATCAAAAACAATGCTTTTGGGATCTTCTTAGTAGGACGACTAAATCTTTCTCTGGACCTTCTCTTGCAATTGGTGATATTAATTCAATCATTTCCCAATCTGAAAAACTAGGGGTAAACCCTTTGCTCAGTCCTCCAAATTGATTGGACTTCCTCTTTACATGAACAGATATGGGTTTATTGATATTGGTTCAAATGGTCCAAAATATACATGGTCAAACAAGAGGGATGGTTTCAATCTTATCAAAGAACGGTTAGATAGAGGGATTGCCAATTTAGCTTGGCTTGATCTGTTTCCTCAAGCATCTATCACCACACTCACCTGTGACTCTTCTGACCATGCACCAATTTTACTTGATTCTCTAAACAGACAGAACTTTCCCAAAGCCTTTAAATTTGAGGAATTTTGCCTGAGGGATTCTTCTATTTTTGGCACAATTAAAAAGGCTTGGAATAAGGAGTTCACAGGTACCCCTTCTTTTATCCTTTCAAAAAAACTCAAGCATACCAAAAAAGCCCTTCGAGAATGGAACATCAAAAAATTTGGTCATATCCAAACTCAAATAAAAAATCTCTCGAAAATTCTTTCCTCAATCCAGGGCCAAGATCGACTTCCCTCTCCCTTGTCTTTAGAATCGGATCTTCAAGCAAATCTTCATGAACTTCTTCTTAGGGAAGAATCTCTTTGGCGTCAAAAATCCAGAGTGACTTGGCTCACTACCACGGATTTAAACACAATTTTTTCATGCCACTACTGTGATCAAACGAAGAAGGAATAATATTGAGTGTCTGAAAATGGGTAGAAATCAATGGTCCTCTGATCCATCAATTATCTTTGCTTCCATCCTGGAACATTTTCAAAATATTTTCACTTCTTCTAATCCCTCTCTAGCGGTCAATATGAATCAACTTTTCCCGAGAAAAATCACTGATGCTGAAAATGACTACCTTTGTCATATCCCTTCTGATGAAGAAATTTTCCTTATTGTTAAAGCTCTTCCCTCCTCAAAAGCTCCAGGTCCTGATGGTTTCACTGGACTTTTCTACAAAAAATTCTAGGAAATCATAAAATCTGATGTTTTGGCTACTGTTAAAAATTTCTTCATCCATGGGAATTTGTTAAAAGAGCTTAATCATACAAATTTAGTTTTGATTCCCAAGTTGGAAAATCCAAATGATATCAATCAGTTCAGACCAATTAGCCTTTCAAATGTTTGCTATAAAATTATAGCAAAAATCCTTGCCAATAGATTTAAGGCTATTCTTCCAAGCATCATTTCCCCTTATCAATCTACCTTTTTGCCAAACAGACTTATTCAAGAAAATACAATCTTGGCACAAGAGATTTTCCACCTCATGAAAAAAAAGAAGAACCAGAACTTGCATTATGGCTATAAAAATTCATATGGCCAAAGCTTTTGATTCTATGGAATGGTCATTCATTTTGGATGTTCTTCATCACATTGGTTTCAACCACAAATGGATCAATTGGATTAAAGAATGCATTTCTACTGTTTCCTACTCAATCATCATCAATGGCTCTCCACACAGTTTCTTTCATCCCTCAAGAGGCTTAAGGCAAGGCGATCCTCTATCTCCATTCCTCTTCACTTGGCATGGAAGTACTATCTAGACTCATCACTCTCAAAGAAAATCTTGGTTGTCTCAGAGAAATAAAATTTTCAAGAGAGGGACCCTCCATATCTCATTTGCTCTTTGCTGATGATCTTTTCCTTTTTGTTACAGCTAATGCTCATACTGCCCAAGCCTTTGCTGATTGTATTTCCACTTATAATTCCTGGTCTGGGCAAAATATAAATCACAAGAAATCATCTCTTCATTTCAGTGCTAACATTCGTTCTAATTACATCAATGATGTCAAAATTTTCTTTGATTTCAAAATTTCACCTCCAAACTCTAAATATCTGGGTATGCCCCTCCATAATGGTGTTGAAAAAAATAAATGCCTTTCCGAGCTCATTGAAAAAATCAAATCCAAACTTCAAGGTTGGAAGACAAAAATTCTCTCACAAGCTTCAAAAACTGTCCTCATTAGGTCAATGGTGAGCTCCTTACCATCTTACGTTATGTCCACTTTTCTCCTTCCCAAGGAAACGGCAAAAAAAATTAACACTATGCTGAGGAGGTTTTGGTGGGGTTATGATGATAACCAAAAAAAGAAGTTTACCCCAAAATCTTGGAATTCAATCTGTCTCCCCAAATCTATGGGTGGTCTGGGCTTGAAACAAACTGTCATTTTTAACTCTGCTCTCATATCCAAACTTGCATGGACTTTCATCAATGGAACCAATAGCCTTTGGAAAGAAATTCTTTCAAAAAAATATCTAAAATCAAACTCTTTCCTCGAGGTCGCCCCAAAGTCTTCGGATTCCAGGCTCTGGAGAAGTCTTCTAAAGCAAAGGGATTTCTTAAATTCCAGTTTTTGTTATCAGATCAATAATGGAGCTACTGCAAGAGTTTGGATTGATCCTTGGATTCCCACTCTTTCAACCAATATCCCTCAATCTCATCCTGATAATACTTTTATTGATCATTCCATGATTGTTTCGGAGCTCATCTTAGAACAGCCAAGACGTTGGAATACCCTTCTCCTGAATACCCCTATTCTCAGAAGACGCCACCAGAGAAATCCAAAAAATTCCATTAGCAGACCACAATTTCCAACACATTTCTGATAAAGTCAATTGGAAACATCATGCCTCTGGAAAATTTTCTGTTAAGTCAGCCTATGCAACCTTAGTTCATCAAAATGATTCTCCTTCTACCAGGAATTTGCCGATCAATTGGAAATCCCTCTGGAAGATGAAGATTCAGGATAGATTAAAATTGCTCCTTTGGAAAATTAGTCATAACATTCTCCCAACAAAAACCAAGGTCAATAATGTAATTCTTCTTGATGAAGATCAAATCCGTTGTCCTCTTTGCAAAACAGAACCTAAAGATCTCCCCCATCTATTTCTTAATTGCATTTTCTCTTGAGTAATGTGGAGATAGTCAAAGTGGCCAATTGATACCTCCCTCTTTGCAAGTCAACTGATATCAGACTAGATCAGCATCATCATTAACCCTTTTGACAGTCTAAAAATTCCTGAAAAAGAGATACATGACTTCCAGATTTTTGCAACAGTGGCAATGGATCATATCTGGTTCCTGAGGAATTAGCTTGAACATGAAGTTGTAATTCCCTCAATTTCTATGTATGTTGAAACTGTTTTTAAGTCCTTTAAACAGCACTCAAGAGCATGGGCAAGACAAGAAAATCAGATTGAGGAATATGAGGAAAGACAACCTGATGGATTTTATCTAATCACTTTCGACGTAGCCACGAGGAAGGAATGATCTATCCTTGCAGCTCTCTGTTGGGCGGACAACGGGGAGTTAATTTTTGCAAAAACATATCTTATTAGCAAGGTAAGCGCAAATGTTGGAGAAGCATCTACAGCTTTAATGGTTGTAAAAGAAGCAGAAAAATTGAAGCTTGACAAAATAATCTTAGAAGGCGACTCAAAAGTCACTATCCAAGCAATCTCCAATGTCTCGGCAATTCAAGAATGGATCATGAGTCCAATAATCAACGACATCAGATACAACCTCGACCATTTCAAGGAATGGAAGGTAAGAAAAATTCATCGATTTCAAAATTGATGAGCGCATAACTTAGCGCATTGGGCAGTGGCAGCGCAAGCCTTTGGCAATATTCCCCATATCCAAATTCCGCCATCACTTCTCAAATTCCATAGTGGGAAGGATCCTCCCAACAATGATGTATTTTGTTAATTTCCAGTTACCTAGACTACTTTGTAATGTTATTTCTACTTCAATATAATCTTGCTTATAAAAATAAATAAATAAATAAATCCTAAAAAACAAAAACTTAAATACTATGGCTATGGATATTGAGATAATTTCAGATGATTTGAATTAATATATAAATAATAATGTTTTGCGAGTTTTATTGAAATATGTGTTTGAATATATAAAATAAGTTGAGATAAGTTTAACTTTTTATGAAAAGTTGAAAAAGTAATAGATTCCATCAATGATTAGTTTTGAGATGGAGGATGATCTTGATATTCATATATAGCCTAGATTATCTCAAATTATCTGTAAATAATAATGTAATAGTAGTGTAAATAATTTATAAATAATAATTAAGTGGTTTAACGGTTTGAATACATAGCTCAGATGAGATGAGATGATATGAGACATTTTAAGTAGTAATGAGATTTTTTGAGTTAAGATCAGATGAATAGTTTGTAAAAAAATATATATATTTAAATAATGAAATGAGATGAGATAGTTTTGACTTTTTAGGATTTAAAAAAGGTGTGAGTCTCACAGTATTTATAGAGTATCTAAATCCTTAAGATTTTGCGTTGTTCACATGAAGTTGTAATGTTCATTTACTATTTAAAATTGTTCATTGTCAATTTCACATTATTTATTTATTGTTTATTTAAATAGATGTTTTTAAAATTTAGAGATGAAATATGATATTTGAATAAACAAAACTCTGAAAGCGTACAACCAAGAGGATATACATATGAATGTCTGAAAATAATTATATTCTCGAACAAGCATACCCTAATAAAACTCCGTCAAACAAGGTGGGTCAGGAATCCAACGAGACCTTCAAGTATGACCAAGATTAGAACCAACCATGTTGTGTTCACCAGGCGATGGCCTTCTATGCTTCGGATCCATTAAATTCAACCGCAAAAGACTTGTCTGCCGAAAGCCACAATATGCCAACCGCTACCATCTGCATCAATCAACTCTACATTATTATGGGTATACAAATTCTGGTCAAAAGCCCTCTCGGTGGGGCTGTGGATTTAGGTTGCCTTTTGTACAGGGAGGTATTGTATTTTGTGAATATTAGTTAAAAAGTAATAAATATTAGTAAAAAGTTAATAATAAATAATAATAAAATAATAAATAATAGTAAAATATTTTAAAAATACTTAATACCTTAGTATCTAAATTAGTTATTAAAGTCTCCTCTCAATTTTTATAGGTACAAATTCTTAACTTTAGAGGTGCTTTATTTAGTTAAGCACTGTCTAGCCATTTGCCTTGGCATTTTTTATAGTAAAGTTTCTACTTTTTAGTGGTAGACTTTTAACTCTTTTTTCCTTTTTATAAGAAGATTTTGGTTGATTATATCTTATATTTTACTTGTACCATAAAATCATGATCTTATTTTTTTTAACAGAATAATTACAGTAACAATTTGCACCTATTGTTAAAGGGTGATGCTAAAGCCCCCGGTGGGAGCTCCCGCTGGGGGCTGTAGTATTATTTAATGTGTTTTGTTTAAATAATTTTTTATATATATCTTTTAATATTTTAAAAAAATAAAATAAATTTAAAAAATTATTAAAAAATATTTTCTTAATTAGAAAGTAAAAAAATATATATTAAAAAATATTTTTTTAATCACGAAGTAAAATAAAAAATTATAAAAAATATTTTATAATTTTTTATTTTACTTCATGATTAAGAAAGTATTTTTTAACAATATTATGATTTTTTTAAATATTTAAAATGGACATGCTACAGCCCCGTTGGGGGCTCCCGTTGGGCTTATTATGTACTTTTCTATGTGTATTTTTTTAATTTATTTTTTATATAGGTTTTTTTACACTTTTAAATATTTTTAAAAAATAAAATAAATTTAAAATATCATTAAAAAACATTTCTTTAATCAGAAAGTAAAAAAAAAATCATTAAAAAATACTTTCTTAATCACGAAGTTGAATAAATATTATTTTTTATTCTATTTCGTGATTAAGAAAATATTTTTTAATAATATTATAATTTTTATTTTATTTTTTAAAATATTTAAAATTATTAAAAATATCTATATAAATAAAAAAACTAAAAATAATAAATAAATAAATGCTACAGGCCCAGCGGGAGCTCCCAGCGGGGCATGTAGCATTTTCCATTGTTAAATGAGATGTGAGGCTTATGCCTCGTGCTTTCAGTGATGCTTTAAAAGATGCGAAAAAAGTATTTTAAAATCTTCCTATGAATTGATGTTTTATGGATGCTATGAAAGATTATGTTTAAGCTCATGCTTTTAAATAATGTTTTTCCATAAATGAATTGTTAAATGAAAAGGACTGAAAAGGAAATGATTGAACTAAAAGGAAAGGACTGAAAGGAAATGAATGTTTCAATGCATCAAAATACGTAACTGTCATATGAATGAATGATAGTACTAAAGGACTAGGTAGATTGCAATTCCGAGTAAATAGTAGTAGTAGTGCACACAGTGCTGCCCCTTGACTGAAAGAGATTCCCAACTCGTGGTCACGGACAGAATCCAAGTTCAAAGGAAGACCGATAATCCCAACACACGAGGTGTAACAGTATGTACCAGCTAAAGAAAATGATAAGAAAGAATGTAAAAATGTATGAATGCATCGAACTCTTTGAGAAATGAAGGCACTGATGGGAGATGTTTTACGAAAAAAAAAATCATTTTTTAAAGAAAAACCCCTCCTAGTGATGTTTCCAAAACGAATGTATATCTTATGTACGTATAGCATGTATGGAGTGATGAATGCACGAATGAAAATCTATGTTAGTATATTTTAACTGTATAAAGTAATGTTTACTGAGCATTCGACTTATTTTAGTTTTTATGTATGTCTTTTCCCCTACAGGAACTAAATGAGCAGAACACGTCAAGACAGACATGGTCCAAAAGGAAGAGCACGAAAGTCTAAGCACGAGAGTTTTAATTCTATGAGAGACCTTTTTATTTTAAGATTTGATATTTTCTGCTGTAAACCTCTTTTATTCTCAAATCACATTTTATTTCATAACGTAGAATTTTATATCTTGGATATAGAAGTAAAAAGTTTTAAAATAAACAGTAATTTTTATTATTTTTTTAAAAATTATTTTTTAAAAATCTCACCACAAGATCAGGGGTTACATAGAGAGAGATGTTGCAAAAGCTCTTCCGAAGGAGACGGTGAGAGAGAGATGCATTTCAAGAGATGCATTGCGGAGCAGGGGTGAGGTAACTAGAGTTTGATGATTTAAAAAAATAATAATAATAATAATTATATAAAAACCAGGGACCTAGGTGTCATACCCGTGTCCGGACCGTGTATGTTCAAGTTGGACATGCCTACTGTCTAGATGGCCCTAGCATTGTCCTTTTCCAGTTGTATTTTCCCCGTAGTAATACAGTTTAACGAGTCAACTCAAATCATGGAGGAAAGAATTATGGATTGTCAAGTTTGCACAACTTGTGATTGAATAGTTATTTCATCTTTAATAAAATATACTATTTACTATTGTTTTAATTATTATTTTTTATTTCTCAAAAAAAAAAAACAATCTTTTAAATCTATTGATGTGATATAATTTAATTAAAAATTATTTAGCATCTTCTTATTTGAATTTTTGAAGTCACAAAAATAATAATATAAAAATAGATAAGTAATATTTTTTCCATGTCCAACCGGCAACCATTGCTTATTTTCTTTTTCTTTCCATAACTTGCTTATAATTAGTTAACTACAGATCGTTCAAGTGAAATAAATCCTAAAAACCAAAAACTTAAATACTATGGCTGCGGATGTTGAGATAATCTCAGATGATTTGAATTGATATATAAATAATAATATTTTACGAGTTCTATTAAGACATGTTGAAATGTAAATAGATTGAAATATGTGTTTGAATATATAAAATAGGTTGAGATAAGTTTAACTTTTTATGAAAAGTTGAAAAAGTAGTAGATTCCATCAATGATTAGTTTGAGATGGAGGATGATCTTGATATTCATATATAGCCTAGATTATCTCAAATTATCTGTAAATAATAATGTAATAATAGTGTAAATAATTTATAAATAATAATTAAGTAGTTTAACGATTTGAATATACAGTTCATATGAGATGATATGAGATGAAATATTTCAAGTAGTAATGAGATTTTTTGAGTTAAGATTAGATTAATAGTTTGTAAAAAAAATGTATATTTAAATAATAAAATAAGTTGAGATAGTTTTAACTTTTTAAGATTTAAAAAAAATGTGAGTCTCACGGTATTTATAGAGTACCTGAATCCTTAAGATTTTGCGTTGTTCACATGAAGTTGTAATGTTCATTTACTGTTTAAAATTGTTTATTGTCAATTTCACATTATTTATTTACTGTTTATTTAAGTAGATGTTTTTAAAATTTAGAGATAAAATATAATATTTGAATAAACAAAACTCTGAGAGCGTACAACCAAGAGGATATACATAAGAATGTCTGAAAATAATTATATTCTCGAACAAGCATACCCTAATAAAACTCCGTCAAACAAGGTGGGTCAGGAATCCAACGAGACCTTCACGTCAAGCAGCTCGTCGTCGAGGGGCAGGGCAAGAGAAAGAAAATGAAAAGAAAAGAAAAAGAAAAAGAAAAAGTAAAAGAGCAAGTTGTAGGATGCTTCCTCCATTTACAAGGAAAAAATATCTCAAAAAACTCGCCCATTTTTTTAACTCTTCACCTTCTTATAATCTGCTGAACACCCAATATAGATAATTTAAAGGATAAGGGTACTTTCTGCAACTTCAAACTGATTCTTTCAATCTGAACCGGTAAAATTGCAGAAGAAAGAGCTCAAAACCATGGCCAGTGATGGAAGTCTTAGGCTCGGAGACGTCATCGAAATGGATGAGAAGCTGATCCAGAAAGCTTGCTCTTCTGCCACCGAATCTCAGAAGTCTCCAGAGAAGCCATTTATTCAAGAGAAATTCCCTGTTTCTACAGTCATTTTCAGCTTTCCAGCAGGATCTTGGTCTGTGGACGATTGGGTTGCTAAAAACCCAGTTGGAGAGACAGAAGTCAAAGCCGAGCTTTTTCGTTCTGTGATCAGAAGTATAGGCACCGATGAAATTGCCAAGGTTAATAAAGCTTTTCTGCAGAGATTTGAGAACAAGATCTTGTGGAGTTCGGATTTCCAACAAAAGGTATAATCTGCGTCATTGTCTTGTTCTGTATCTCTTTCTACTTCTGATTGAGTGGGGCTACTCTGTTTTTTTTTTTTTTTTTTTAATTATTATTATTATTTTTTTAATACATTTAAATATTTTTAAAAAATATATTAATATATTTAAAAATACTTTCTTAATTATTAAGTTAAAAAAAAAAAAATTTTACCAACGGTCAAATTAAATGGACAAAATGGAGAGACAGAGTAGCCTTTTTCCTTCTAATTTGGTTGTGTTCCTGCTTGCTTTGGATTCTGCTGACAAAAGTACCATTCTATCTGTTTTTGGACAATCATATATAGCCTTCTATTTTTATCCCATTTTCCATTTATTTCATGCCATTTGTTAAATTTACACTGATTTTGTCATGTTTTCTGTTAGAATTCTTGAAAGGGATTCGGATATCTAAAAAAACTTAGCAGAATTCTGTACTTTCAATTGGTAGAGAAATCGAATGAGTTGAATAGAACTTGGATCGTGTTGACTTTATCTTTAACAACTCATGAGAAATTTTACAGATCGGCCACAGTAAATATCACATTCCACACTTATAATTTTTTCACAGAGAGATATTTTTCATAGAGTATAAAGATATTTTTTATAAAATATGGAGTGTAGAATAATAAATAATTGTTGATGAGAAAAATTTTTCTAAATTCATAAAACAATTATACTTGCACTTAAAACTATTAAGAAAATCATAATAAATTATAAAATATGACTTGTTGAGGTGTTGACAATTTCTCACCGTATCATACCGTATCATACTCTTTAAATCAGATCTCAATATTCATTGACTCTCTCTCACGAATAATTCGGTACACCATCAAATAGTAATATTCATTTATAAGAAGTGATATAGTCATAAAAAAAAATCATAAAAATAAACTCGTAAATTGACATAATTTCATATAATACATTAGATCTATATTGTAATAAAAATAATTTTACAATCTAACGTATCACATCAAACAATATCAATTTGTAAATTTATTTTTGTAAAATCTCTTTAAGACTAAAGTATTTCTCTTTATTTATTTATTTATTTGTATCATATGTAAGAAAATAAGTCAAATATCAACATACAAATTTGACATGATTCATTCATTTCATTTAGGTTGTAAACTTCATGTATACTCTTCAAGTGATTAGGCCCCTTATGCAGATTTTACTTCTCTAAGTGTGGTAATATAAATTAGGATACTTATATACTTTAAATGGAAAAAATAAATCATAATGCACTGAAAAAATCACAAAGAAATAGGATTATTAAATGCTATAAGTATTATGTTCATTTGTAAACCTATGCAATGCACATGAATAAATAAATGAGTAGTTTGGATTCAAAAATGACTTAAGATGGTTTGTGATTAGTAAAATAAAAGTTGAATTATTTATTATATTTTATGTGAAAATTTAAAAAAGTTAATTTGAGATTTGAAAAAGTTAAATTGTTTATTATATTTTGTATGTAAATTTGAGAAAATTATAATGGTGAGATGAGATGAATTGAAATAAGTTAACATACATCTTGAATTCAAACTAGGCCTTATATCTGGTATTGACTTAGCCATATGTTAGCGAGATCCATTCAATAACTAATGGAAGCTAATATTGACTTTCATAGGATTGGACAAGATGAATTTATTCTAACTTTTAGCTATAGGAACTTAAAGAGGTTCAATAAATTTGACCTCAATTGTTTGACCTCAATTGTAGAAAAGTCATTTTACGTTTTAGTTGTGGTTTGAATAGTGATATGAGATGAATTGAGATGATTTTAGATGAGTTGAATAAAATATTATTATAATATTATTTTTTTAATATTATTGTTGTCTTGAGATTTGAAAATTTTGAAT
The DNA here is from genome assembly GCF_001411555.2 of Juglans regia. Taxonomy (NCBI): domain Eukaryota; kingdom Viridiplantae; phylum Streptophyta; class Magnoliopsida; order Fagales; family Juglandaceae; genus Juglans; species Juglans regia. Next base: position 11,045,531 of record NC_049909.1, on the reverse strand, counting down.
TATTTATTATATTTTGTATGAAAATTTGAGAAAATTTTGATAATGAAATGAGTTGGAGTGATTATTGAATCCAAACCGAGTCTTATTCTTATTTCACCCAACAAACAGTACAACTTACAGCTTACAAGAGAAATTTTTACAAGTTAATTAATAACTTCATAGAATTTTAGATATTTATGGTTAGATTCTCACTTGCAAATAATAATTATTGAAAATATAAGCAAAAAACGAGAATTTAGTTAGAATGAAAGATATAATTGTTATGTTACAAAAAAAAAAAAAAAAATTAGCAGAAAAAGTGCACCTTATAAATTAATAAAATCATATATTTTATTTGATTAAAAATAATTTTAAAAAAATAATAAAAAATTTAAAAATAAATAATATTTTATTCTTATATAGAATTTAAATGGATAATTCAATGTGGGGTTAAATTTTGAGTGTGATAGGCAAGAGGCAAAAAATATATTTAGATAAAATGGTGCCAATCCAATGCTATTGCTAAGACATTATAGAATATCTAGAGCTTTTAAAAGAGTGTCAATGTTAGTGTTTTGATTTCAAAATTTTGGTCGAGTAAAAATTCCAAAGGGTTGGCCCAAGTGGTGAAGGCTTTGATCTTAGGAAAACACTCCCTTCAAGGTCCAATGTTCAACCCCTCATAGGTGTAAATAATTATTTGGGGCCATACTTCTTGGTGAAAAGCCAGTGATTTAATCAATTCTGTGTAGGGAAACTTTCAAGGGTGCGGTGCACGGGTTTAAAGTTTACTCTGTAGGAGTGGGTCCGAAAGGTCCTGCCTTGAAGAAGTTTCCCGACTTAAAAAAAAACAACTGTCGAGTAAATTAATCTTCTATCTCTTTACTTTGGTTTATTTTTATATTAATAATGAGAAACTTCACAAACGTTATTTGATATTAAGATTTATTTATATAGTGTGCCAAGTCGCTGACCTAAAAATGCATACGTTGATAATTAAAAACATATGCATTAGGAAAACTAAAAGAATATTAATTTTACATAAATATTAGAAAGTTTATTAAATATCAAAGTTCATTATCTCTGATCACCATTGAGACCCTCATTTGCACATAGAACTAGTTAAGTTCAACGTTCATTAGAGTAGATATCATTAATGCCGAGAGCTATAGATTTGAATCAGGTAATTTTATGATTTTAAATAATTTTTTTTTTCATTTAATAATTTGTTTAAAATGAAATTAGTGGTTTACTTTGATATATTATTTTATAAGTTTATCTCATTATATATACACATTACATAATAATAAAACAAATGAGGAGTGGTTGATTTGGCTTTATGGTACCAATGGTCATCTAATAATTATATAGTGAAATATTCGTTGACATGATTTATAGGAGTAGATTTAAAATTATAATTTTATTTAATAATAATAATGCAGAATAAAGTTTCATGCATTAAAAGTTATATAAATTTATGAGATACAATATTTAAAACTTTTAATAACCAAGTTTATTTTTATAATAAAAAATTGTGTTATCTATTTTGCCATTAAAAATAAAAATAAAAAATAAAAAATAAAAAGAAAGAAGCCCTAAAAGAGAACATAAAAATTGTAGATTTTCTAAAATTGTAGATAAATGAATGAAGGTCTATATTTCTTTCAAAAGATAAACACCTCAAGATTGTTGTTTTACATTAAACCAAAGTCTACATTCTTATGTTAACTTATTTCATTTACTAAATGGATAAATATAGTAAATAGAATATCTACTGGTAGAACATGAAAGACTTAAAAAATTAGAATGTCATGCATTAGTCACTATTTACTCTCATATCCCATACCTATAGTTTTTTCATAGGATGAGGTATTTTGCATAGGATGTGAGAGTGTTTTTTATAAAGTGTGGAATGTGGAATTGTTAATAGTGGGTAATAAGAAGAATTTTTCTTTAAAAAAAAAGGCAAATAACATTTTTTATATTTTGTATGATATATCTATTAATCCTTTTTTTTTTTTTTTGTTCTTTTAAAGCTTAAAAGTGATATTTGAACTTAAAATTCATGAGTTATTATATTATTTATTAAATTAAAAAGTTTAATTTTGAATTTTGCCTTAAGCCTCCATTCATACTGTGCTGCCCTTGTTCAATGAAAGGAGTATAATCCAGCATTGTAACATACTGTTATGGAATTAGAAAACATATAGAATCTTGTTGCTGATTATAAGTGTGTGTGTATATATATATATATATATATATATAATTCAGGTGGATGTGGCTGTGAAAGCGAAGAAGCAAATAGTGTTTACAGGACACTCAGTGGGTGGTGCAATGGCCATCTTTGCAACACTTTGGTTCCTGGAAAAGTACTCCAAACCTAAATCACCTCTTTGTCTGACGTTTGGATGTCCTCTAATTGGAGACCACATAGTTTCCCATGCTCTTAGGAGAGAGAACTGGGCTTCCTGTTTCAAACATTTTGTCATGAGATATGACATTGTCCCTCGGATCATGCTTGCTCCCATATCATCCATTCAACAAAAAATTTCACCAATTCTGCAATTCTTTTCTGCAAGATCCAAAGTTTCTGCACATCAACCCCCTCCCGCTTCCGACTTTTTTAAAACTGTAATGGAAAATGCATCGGCCCTGGCAAGCCACACCGCCTGCAATCTCATGGCGAACACAAATCTGCTATCGGAAACTTTAACAAGCTTCATCAAGTTCAGCCCTTACAGACCTTTTGGAACCTACATCTTCTGCAGTGGGAATGGAAAACTGGTGGTCTTGACCAACCCAGATGCTGTTCTGCAACTACTGTTTTACTCCTCTCAATTGAGCAGCGAAACAGAGGTGGAATACATTGCCAGCAAAAGTCTTCAGCAACATTTCCTGTACTCAAATGAATCGCAAGATTTGCATAAGAAAAATGTATACGATGTTAACTCGAACCAATTGGAAACCATCCCTTTGTCTGGAGAGGAAGTAGTCGGTAACAGTACAGCACTTAACTCAGCCTTGACTGACCTTGGCTTGGTGAGTTTTATTTCTTTTGTTATCAAAATCTTTTATTGGAGTTCAACTTACAAATGCCAAAAGTCTAGACTCTCTTAAAAGAGTTTGTTGCTCAACTTTGACTTGCAAAAGACTTAACAAAGATAAAACACGAAAGTGATAGTTCATCTTGGTATATGTATATGTGTATGATAAACTATTTGTACTCGTAAAAAAAAATGTATGATAAACTATTTGTGATTATTTCTCTGTGCTTGAGGTTCTAGAGTACCAGAGCTAGACTGTGTCTTCGTTCTGCCGGGGAGTTAGAGAAGCGAAAGCAGAAAAATAAAGCTGATATTATAGCGAAGAAGCGTGACATGGAGGAAGCAATGAAGGTGCTAGAAGACTACAGAGAGAAGAGTGCAATTCGCAAAGTAGGCTGGTATGATGCCTTCAAGCTTCAAGAAGCAGAACCCGACTTCATTGCTAATGTGAAGAGACTCGAGCTAGCAGGTATATGGGATCAAATCATGGAGATGTTGAAAATATTTGAACTCCCAGATGGATTCGAGGGCGAAAAGGAATGGGTAGAGCTCGGAACTAGTTACCGCCGCCTTGTCGAGCCTCTAGATATTGCTAACTTCTATCGACACTTGAGGAATGAAGTATCGGGACCCTATATGATAAGGGGCAGGCCAAAACGTTACAGATACACACAAAAATGGCGTGAGCATAATCTGAAGATGGTTCCTGGAGCCAGCGGAGAATCACATTTCTGGGCAGAAGTAGAGGAGCTCTGCCGTAAAACTAGTAGCAGAGAAGAGTTTGAACGTGAAAGGGCTGGAGTTCTGCAGCTAGAAGAAGATGTTTGGAAATGGGCCAAGGAAAAAGATTTGGGTGCGGATGTGTTCTTGGAGAAATCCACCCTGGTGAAGTGGTGGAAAGCGCTTCCTGAAGAGCATAGGAGGAAATCTCGCCTTTCAGAATTCATAAAATGATAATGAAACGGAGATTTTTGCTGTTCACCTCTGCTTCCATATGTTTGAATAAGAAATATGCTATGAGTGCTATTTTTTTACCCCCTTTTTGGCGAGAGGATGAGCGCTATGATGTGTACTAAATAGAGTATCTCTATAACTTGAGCTAAACGAACTTTAAGACTTAAAGGCAGCTATTCGGTTTTCTCATTTTTGTATGGACGTGAAATCTGAAAAATAAATCGAAGAAATTCTTAACATGAGAAGTGTTGATCTGCAGAATCAAATTCCTATGCTATTATTGGCTATGATCAGTATTATTTCATGAATTCATGTTTATATATGTATGCATGTATGAACTAAAATTTGAATACAAGTCTATCTAATGCAATATTACTAAGCTAATAAATCTGGTAGGCGACTATGAATAATCTGAGAGTTCCAAAGACAAAATGATCGCCATATTACAGTTATACCAACATGTACAAACCTTTGGCTGAAGATAAAAGCTCTTTGTTCATAAAGCATGAAAGAAGCTGCTAAAATCCACCCTGAAATTAGTATAGAAATTGAGGTGCACAATCACAACAAAAATCGAAGTTACAACAAATAGTAATTGCAGCCGGATCTAGTGAAATAAAGTGAACAAGGTGTAGAAATTAGAAAACCCAAAAAGCAACTATCTCGGAATCAATTATAATTAGGTGAAAGACCCATCTAAAATCTAAATGAATGTTGAGGGGAAGTTAAATTCCTCAAGTCCCATCTGAATTTACAGAAGGTTCGAAACATCAGACTGCATAAGAGAAAAGGAAGAGTGTATAACTTCATCCTGACATAATCCGTATGTCACACCAAAAAGGAATGCTACTTCACCTATGACATACCCAATCACAGTCAAATCTTGAGGAAAAATATGTTCCAATGGAGAAAAAAAAGAGTCCGACTCCTCAATAAAAGGTAGATGCCACCCTAATGTAAAATGCAGAGCCAACAATATTATGTCAGCATGCTGGGATTCATCAGGCTAATTAGAATATAACTAAAAATCAATAACTCTTCTGGAGATTTTTTTTTCTTTTTCTCGAGTGGCGCTTCCAGAGGACCAAATGTACCAGCAACGCTTATCAGACTTCGAAGCAAGAAGAAACACCACAATGATTTCACTAGTAAGGTAAAAGGCTCAAAAACCAAGAACATGTGTAATTGTGAAGCACAGAAGAGTAATTAAGCTAGGTACAACTTTTCTTTCAGTAGGATTCTTGATTCTCATTAATGAACTCCTGACCTGAGACTGCAAAACTGTGACCAAAAGTGCTACACAGGTATCATTAGATTCATTATGGACAGATCTCGTTTGGATCTAGTGTTCATCTACCATAATTCATAGAGGATAAGAAAACTCTATTTTTCTACGACAATTTACCTCAAGATCATACTTTGAATATCTTTGTAGTACCTAACAGATATCGGAGCCCCTTATATTTATTTAATCATTAAGGTTTTATTATCGGAAGTACATAGAGGGTATACAACAAATTCGATCTAGGAAGAGAGAGAAGAGAGCAAGAACATCTTAGAAACTGAAACTAGAGAGACACAGGTTGTCTATCATCCAATGGTACGCTGCAACAAAAAATAAAGCCTTGAGATCCTACATATCAAGTGTACACAGATTGTCTATCATTTCATTCCACCTTTCATACGCACCAAATATCAGAACCCGTAAATTTGGATGAGTAATCATAAGATGTTTAATTATGAAAATTGTTAGATAAATTTTTTTATTTGCTAAGATACACATCATAAGCTGGCAGACACCCCACCAAAGGAAGAAAGGGTAGAAAGAGAAGCACGTGCTCAAGGCTTCACTGAATTAGAGATGGGGGAGAAAGAGATTTAGCACAGATACGCATTTAACACAATCCAGCGACAGCGACAATGAAATACTTCAAAAAAGTCACCTTCCAATAGATGTTGAAAAAGAAGTGGCAACACCCAAACTGTATCAACTAATAAACTAAAAATAATTTTACACCAATAAAAAAGATATGGAAACGAGCATAAACAAGAAAAGTTAAAAGTTTTCACTGCGTATCCCCATGCAGCAAAGACAATAAGGAAGTTATGTACACCACGTCAGAAAAAATCAACAGCTGAATGAGGATCTAACAGTAATGGGGGATACAAACTGCAAGAACTATTGTACTAGCCTTCGAATGCCCCACTCACCACATACCATGGAACCAATTTGAGAATCCTCAAGGAACACAGCCAAAATGGCAACAGTCGCTTTAAAAGTATAAATAAATATTGGGGTAGTTAGTCATCACAAGAATTTTCTTTTCAGATGGGCAAGTAACATATAACCCCAATGCTGTTCAAATCTATTAGAGGAAACACCAACAATCTCTCCTCTTTTTTTTTTTTTTTTTAGATATCATTTCATTTAAAATGATCACAGTATACACGAGATAACCCCTTTACTGATTGAAGAAACAAAATCGAAAAAACAGAAATATGAGAAACAGGAAAGATATTATACACCCCTCCAGCCTCTACTTTGTTCAAATATAAGCACTAGGTCCCGTTTGGATAGTGAAAGTGTTTCATCTCATCTCATCCCATCTCATCATTACAACTTTCCCAAATTCTCACAAAAAATATAATAAATAATTCAACTTTTTCAAATTCCAAAACAATAATAATATTAAAAAATAATATTCTAACAATATTTTATTTAACTTTCAACTTTCATCTATAACCATCTCATATTATTCTCACTATCTAAACTGCACCTAAAACTTCCCTTACACAGTAACTGAAGCAAACCATGACCAACATATACAGGAACTGAAGGAAAAATGCAGAGTATAAGGAACTCCAATTGAATGAGTATCCACTAAATATATATATATATATAGCTCACAGTGCAACCACGTTTTACTTTTTCCCCTTCTTTTCTTCTCCACTCTCCACTTTTCATCAGTTTTCCTGAATCGCTGAAACTCATTTGTACCCTCTCCTTTTTAATTCTTTCTAGAGTAAGCCACTATACTCAAAGCCGCCCTCCTCCACTTGATAAGTAATTAAGAAAAGTATTAAGAATAACAAAGTCCCAAACCGTACACTTGTGACACTTGTGACACTTTTGGTACACTTGTGACACTTTTGGTATATCTTTGTAACATAAACTATAGGAGTGTATTGGTGAAATCCAATAATAAACAGCTGCCCAAAAGAAAAACTGCCAGGAAGTCCGAGACCTTTAGTACTGTGTCCTAACCCCAAAATAGCAGCTATCACACCAAGCAAGACTTCCCTTGTCCCTTTCCTTTCTCCATTCTGCCTCCCTCTGCTTTTGGCTTTTGGCAGAATGGTAAATCCATAGTACAAGTAAAACAGGACATGTAAAACATTGAACCATAATACTCGGTAAGGGAATCATTCATGAGAAAGAACACCATTCAAACCTTCAATTTAGGGAATAACAACGGAAAAGATCCTAGCATAGGCTTCTCTCAAAAAATGACTACACCACTTTTTTAGGCCTGACATGACATAGCAATAAAGAGAATAAGAATCAATCTTTAAGAAGATATGTGGAACCAAATAAAAGGGGAGATTCTTCAGTAAGCATGCAAAAAAGAGATATCTGAAGGTATGTGTGATGGATCAGAAAGCAAGCAATGGGATGAATGACTCTTAAAGAATCTAAAATGCTACCAAGTTAGAATTTTAACCTCACCTGAGGCAATATAACTTAGTAACCTGGGCAACATCAAGAAAGTTGGCTGACCTGCCAATGACACTTCCCTCGGCCAAACGGTACATCTTTTTTGATAGGTAAGCAAGAACTTTTATTGATAGCAATAGGCATAGCCCATCTACAAGGGTCATATATAGAGAAACACCTAAGCATGATTAACAATTGATACAAGAAAGTTATGGATGCTCAATCCATTGAATTCTATTACAACTGACCACTGGAATAAAGTATTGAAAAAGAAGTTCTAAGCTCATCCCTAGTCCGTTTGCGATTTTCAAAACTTCGATCGTTTCCTTTCCCTCCAAAGACACCACCAAAAACATCTCAAATAAAGAACATCTCTAATTTTTATTAAAACTGAAACAATAATAAATATTTTGAATGAGTGAACCATTAATACAAAAAAAAAAAGTTAAGGCATGTAGAACTTAATTTTTTGAAGTCAAGAGCTCATTTGTTAAAAGAGAGCAAGTGCACAAAGTTTTTCCATAGTGACCAACACTAATTAGAGAAACAATACTATTGAGATGCTATTGGTTGATGGCTCAATGTCTACCGATTGGACGACATTAATAGCCATATCGCACAGTTCTATGTTTACATGGAGGCCTAAGCTTGATGGCCTAGCTTTTAAACACATTGGATAGGAGAAAGGCTTGTGGCTTGAGAGGCCTTCTGAGGAGAACGTTATGTATGAAACGCTTTAGTGAGTGGGATTTAAAGATCATCTCTAAACTTTTTACTAATAAATTTGCATATGGTGAAAGAGAATCATCTCGAAGTCTCAAAATGCCTTTGTTGGGGCAGGCAAATACTGGACTCCACTCTTATTGCCAACAAGAGCTTGTGGATAATAGGCTAAGAAGCCTAGGTGCTTCATGAGGGATATATTGAAAAGGCCTCAGATTTTGTCAAATGGGGACTCCTTCCATACATAATGAGATGTGGTTTTGATAAATCAAAATGACTTTAGGATTCCACATTGTATCTAAATTCCATACCGTGTGCTCTGCTGTTTTAGTGAAGAGCTCCTTTTGATTTTTCAGTGGACCTCATGGCTAAGGCAAGTAAATCTTTTGTCTCCTTGCTTTTTGTCATTGACACGGAGGCACTTAACAAAATTATATCTACTCTTGCTGGCAGAGGTTTTCCGTCTGGTTTTTCGGTAGGGTGTAGGAACTCCGAAGTACTTAACACATCTTCTATACAAATATGGTCCACTATTCTTCTGTGGAGCCAACACAAGCCACACTCACTGTTTGCATGCTCCATTCTTATGCTTCAAGGCAATTTTGGGTTGAAAGTTAATATAGGTAAATCTGAGTACGTCTCAGTGGGTCCAGTAACCAATGTTGACAGTTTTGCTGATACACTAGGGTGTAGAGTATCCTCTCTACCAATGAAGCACCTCGGTCTTCCTTTGGGACTGCTTTCAAGGACAAGTCAATTTGGGATGGGTTATCGAGAGGATCAAGCATCGTTTGGCTAGCTGGAAAAAGATGTAGTTTATCTAAAGGTGGTAGACTCCACTTTGATTGAGAGCATTCTTTCTAATCTACCCACGTATTACAGGTCTCTCCTTCCACTTCCTTTTAGGGTGGCTCACCAACTAGATAAAGTGCAACGGGAGTTCCTCTAGGTTGGGTCAGAAGATGAGTTAAGACTCCACCTAGTAAGCTGGTCCAAGGAATGTTGTCCAAGCTTTTGAATTCTGAAACCTGCTCTTGTTTAATAGTGCACTCTTGGGAAATTGGTTTTGGCGCTATCAAAATGAGGGAGAGGCCTTGTGGAGGGATGTGGTAGATACTAAATATGGAAGCCAGTAGGGTGGATGGTAATGAGGTCCAGTGGCCCCATGAAGTGGGATTACGAGAAAACATACCAAAAGGTTGGAGACAGTTTTCTAACCATACTAGATTTGAGCTTAGAGATGGTTCCAGAATTAGATTAGGTAAGGCTCTCAAAGAAGCTTTTTCGAAGCTGTACTACGTTAATCATGCTAAAGCTGCTTCCATGGTAGACTATTTAGGGATATACTAGCTTCCCTCAGTGGGATGTAACCTTTACCAGAGCAGCTCATGAAAGAAAACTGATGACTTTTTTTTTTTTTTTTTTATAAGTATAAAAAAACTGATGACTGTTGTTTAATCTGTTAAATTCCACTAGATTGAGATGATTTCTATGTTGATCTTTCCAGCTCTTAGCTTGTAATTAAGTGTTTTCTCTTGTATATTCCTTGTGAACTGGCGCTATGCCTAATTATGTGGATTAATAAATTTTCTTACTTCTAAAAAAAAAAATCCACTAGATTGAGGAAATAAAGGGTTGTTCAATGTTTGTTTTTCTACAATGTCCTCATTCCTTATGATAAGGTCACTTTGAGAGCTGCATTTTTTGCTTGGGCAGCCTCTAAGAAAGATTCTCACAATGGATAATCTAAAGAACAGAAACATCGTTGTGACTAATTGCTGTTGTATGTGTAAGTAGAGTGGAGGGTTGTATTTCCTCTTGTATACTTCCTGTGTAGTTGGGCTATGCCTATTCTTGGAAATAAAATCTCTTATTAATTATCAATAAAAAAATAGTGGAGGGTCTGTTGATTCTTTTTTACTCCATTGTGAGATTGCGAGTGTGTACTGGAATGACTCTTCAGTCAGGTAGGTTTGACTTGGTTAATGTCCGGAAGAACCAAGGACCTTTTAGTGCTTGGAGAGGGTTAAGTGACAATCAACAGATTGCAGTCATGTAGAGTCCATACTTGCCTCATTTGGTGTATTTGGAGGGAAATAATGATAGTAAATTTGAGAACAGAGAATGGACATTACAGGAGATCAAAATTTCTTTTTCAGTACTCTTTTCCTTTAGACAATTGCTATAAACTTTAATAGGCTTCTTCATAATTTTCTTCTATCTTTTTCTACTTCTAGATAAATGTTTCTCTCTCTCTCTCTCTCTCTCTCTCTCTCTCTCTCTCTCTCTCTCACACACACACACACACACACATATATCCTGTAAACCTAGGTTGAGCCTTTTGTTCTTTTTAATAAAATTTATTACTTATTCTAAAAAAGAGATTAAACCAGTAACCATAGACAGCTTAAGATAACCTTCACCCCTAGATAACAAGGTGACAAATAAATCAGAAATAAGTTCCCACAAACCTTCACCATAAACCAATGAAAACCAAATATAAGCCTGGAGATATAAAAATGCAGAGAGAGAGAGAGAGAGAGTAGAAGCATCAAGCGAGAACTTCAAGATAAAATTCGACATGGCATTCAATTCCAAGACCTCAAACCGTGATTCAAATAAGTGAAAACTATGTTTGTACATTGTAATCCATGTATAATTGATATGGTTATGGAAGCCTTGAGTAGAATGATTGAGAGGGCTGTGGAGGGTAATCTGCTGTCCAATTTTGTGGTGGGTAATGAGACTAGGAATTGTTTAAAGATTTCTCATTTGTTATTTGCTGTCGATACCTTGATTTTTAGTGAGCCTGATTCGGATAATTTTCGTGTTTTAAGAGCACTTTTGCTATGTTTCGAAGCTGCTTCGGGATTAAAAGTTAATTTGTTGAAGTCTGAAATTGTTCCTGAGGGTAATGTTCAGAATTTATCAGACCTGGCGAATTTACTGGGGTGCAGAATCTCTTCTTTGCCTTTGAGGTATCTTGGGCTTCCTTTGGGAGCCTCTTTTAAAGTTGTCAATATATGGGATGGGGTGATTGAAAAAATTGAAAGGAGGTTAGCGGGTTGGAAGAGGATCTACTTGTCTAAGAGGGGAAGACTAACTCTTATAAAGAGTACTTTGTCCAACCTTCCCACCTATTTCCTTTCTCTTTCTCCTCTTCTGGCAAGTGTTGAAAAGAGGATTGAGAGTTTATTTCAAAATTTCTTATGGGGAGGCTATGGTGAGGAAAAGAAGTTTCACTTAGTTAGTTGGAAGAAGGTTTGTCAACCATTGGATCGTGGTGGTTTGGGGATAAAAAATTTAAGGGTTTTTAATAGAGCTTTATTTAGAAAATGGCTTTGGAGATATCATTTGGAGAGTAAAGCCCTGTGGAAAAGTGTGATAGAAGTGAAATATGGAAGTTTGTGGGGTGGTTGGTGTTCTAAAGCTTCCAGTGGTGCTTATGGGGTTAGTTTGTAGAAATTTATTAGAAAAGGTTGGGATTCCTTATCCAATAATTTAGATTAAAGGTGGGAGATGGTAAGAGGATTCTCTTTTGGAATGATTTGTGGTGTGGAGATACTGCTCTCAAGCTGGTTTTTCCTTCAATTTTCAGAATTGCCAGGGATCATAATGCATCTATTTATTATTCTTACTGCAGTAATAATAACCAGGTTGAATGGAATATCATTTTTAAAAGGGATGTCAATGATTGGGAGGTGGATGAAGTTAAGGCTCTGCTGGTTAATCTCTACAGTTCATAGTTGGTGCATGAAAGAGAGGATAGTATGGTGTGGATCCCTGCTGGAAATGCTAAGTTTTCAGTCTCATCTTATTACAGATTTTTGTCAAGTCATAGTAGTTGTGTTTTTCCTTGGAAAAGTATATGGAAAGTGAAAGTTCCCAGTAAGGTTGCTTTTTTCTGTTGGGTGGCATCTTTGGATAAAGTATTGACTACTGATAATCTTAGAAGGAGAGGTCTGTTTATAGCTGATTGGTGTGTCATGTGTAAAAGGGCAGGAGAATCTGTAAATCATCTTTTTCTTCACTGCGAAGTGTCAAGATTCTTGTGGACTGAGGTTTTGAGTTGGACAGGTTTACATTGGTTAATGCCTAGAGAAGTGGTGGATTTATTGGAAGGGTGGAAGGGTTTGAAGGGCTGTAAGAAGGCGGTGAGAGTTTGGAAGATGATACATCTTTGTCTTATGTGGTGCATATGGATTGAAAGAAATGGGAGATGCTTCGAAGATAAAGAACGCTCATTGGGAGATCTTAGGGATTTTTTCTTGAGTACTTTGAGTTTTTGGGTTAAAGTGTTTGTAATGGAGGATAATTTTCTGCACTTGTTTTAGTTTTCTGGCATTTAGTTTCTTTTCGTTTGTGGAAGTTGTAGGTGTTTCCTTTGTATATATCCTGTGTACTTGGGCTTATGGCTATTTCTTGAATAAATTATTACTTATCAAAAAAAAATTAATTGAACCCCAAAAGGTCTGACCCCAGTATGGCCACAATGGCGATCACATCAATTATCTTTAACATAAAGTCCAAGCAAACAGTTAAGCATGAGAGGGCATATGCAGAAAAAAGACCAAATCATATTGTAATAATCTGTTATGTATTGAATTTCTATACCACCTTATGTATTCACATACCAAGCTAGGCCCTCTACACCAACGAATGCACCGTACATATAACAACGGAACTCATAAGAGAAGTAGCTTAATTCCCGGGTGCTCAAAAACCCTATGCCAACATCTACCTCTACGGAGAAAAAGAAACGAAACAGAGTCTAAGAACACACAAAACACGTAGAGAAAGACCCGACATACATAATTGACGAAAATAGAGACTCTTCTAAGACCTTGTGATCATGCTGCAAGAACGAGCCAGCCGGAATGTCAGACTGCCCTCATTAACACTTGCCTCCACTTCGACAGGATTCTCATACGGCTTCCTGCAGCCAGGGCAGCGACCATCCTCCTCAATAATCCTCTTGTGGCAGAAAAGGCAGAGCCGAAACCCGCACAAGCAAGGTAAAAAGCTCGAGTCCGTGAAATCCAAATCCTCATAGCATACAGGACACGAAGACGGTGCAGGCACCGCACTGTTACAAGCCCACGCGATCCCTCCGCTATAATGCCGGTGCGGATTAGGCAAGCTTTGCTGCTTAGACAAATTGGGCAAACTCTCAGGTCGAAATGCATCGTCAGGCCTCCATGCCCGGCTGTTCCCCCATGCCCCAGGAACCGTTTTCGGACACTCCGGCTTCGGAATCCCCCCTCCTAAGCCCATGCTGTTATCCGTCACTTGGCTGGGAGAAACCACTTGACCAACGGAGTCCCCCTGAGGAGGAGATTCGGAACACGGGTTTTGGCTTTGGCCCTTGCAGTCCTCGTCAGCCGCTAAAGCATCTGCCACGGCCTCCCAATCGTCCAAACACCCATCATCTTCCCCTCCTCCTTCCTCATCTTCTGTAATGCACCCGGAACAGCTACCACCACTGCTACTGCTGCCACTGCTGCTACTGCCAGTGAAGTTTGTTCCCGAGTCGGCAGCGCCTAATACGCTACCAATCTCGCTGATGGGACTGTTCGACGGCGAATCCAAATCGCTGTATTGACGAATCGATCCATCCATCTCTTCGCCTCTGGAATTCATCTCTAAATCCTCCAACGACCGGTTGCCCCCATTGAGGCGCTGAACGCCGCCGTTGTTTTCATCCTTGCATCCCTTGTTCTTTGCTGTACTTAAACCCAAATTTCATCCCAGACACGATAATCGATTAAGCAAACCAGTATTTGAAAATTAAATCAATAAGTAGAATCAAAGAAGTACGTTTTTACACATGCATACACGTCATTAAAAGAGGAAAATATATTCAAGGGATAAGAAATCGTGGGCATACATTGAGAAAGCCATTGCTCGCGACGAGCGTCGAGCTTGCACTGCTTCAATTTGGCTGACCTGTGGGCCTGAAATCCCCAAGCCCAATCAACAAATCACGAGAGAGGGAGAGTGAAATGAAAAAACAAACATAAAATATACGTTTAAAAATAGAAAGAGAAGAATTTAATTCTCACCCTTTTCTTCTTGCCAAAATCCCTGGCGTTTTGGGCTGGTGGAATCGAAGCGGTAGTGATCGAGTCGGAAACCATGGCTGAGACAGTCGGATTGAGAGTCGGGTTTGAATTTACGCAGAGGTTCTCCCAAAACAAAAATCCCTAATTCTCGAGGAGAGAAAGAGAGCTAACTTCTAGAGAGAGAAATTAAGAGGATAACGGAAACGTCTCTGCTCCGCTCGGCCTTTCTTACGCAGATGACACAGATGGCCAAGTCCCTATATATAGTAATAATGTTACGAAAATGCCCCTAATTCTTTACCTGATTTCTGGCTTGCCCAGATGGCATAACACGTAATTTTGAGACAACATTATCCTAGTAATGTGCCGGGGGCAAAGCTGGGCAGAAGCAGGCTTTCGCTCTTGAGCGGTGCTACTCTATCGTCTTAATAACGTTATCGCTAGTTGTAAAAAAAAAAGAATTATTTTTTTATTTATATTTTTTTAATATATTTAAATATTTTTAAAAAATAAAAATAATATATCGATACATTTAAAACTATTTTCTTTATTATTCAGATTAAAAAAAATCGAGCGGTATGATTTGGACAGCATAATAGACTTTTCCTTTGCTCTTTGGGGGGACAGTGAGACTGGGAAATGTTGAAACGAGTTTATCAAATTTCTACTCTTTAATTGCTCATTTAATCATTTTCCTTAGTGTCAAGTAAAATAAGTAATTATAAGTACTATTGGAGTGATAGATAACCTCTCTAATTGTCTAAGTGGGATTTAGACAATTTAAAAATCTGATGAGTACAATAGTAAATGTGAAAATTTTGTACATTACATTTTTATCTAATTATATAAAATGTGGTATATTTATTATTATTAAATAATTCTTTATCATCGAGCACTAATAGTAAGCTAGCCATAGATAAAATTTAACCAAAATTTAGCTAATTAATCTAAAATATACTAATAACAAACTCTCTAAATCTATGATGAATTTAACTATAGCCAAAACTACTGGCCATATTTTTTTTTTTCACTAATATAGTCTTCCTGGTTTGTGCAGGTCGGTTTTTTTTTTCTTTTGTTTTTGTTTTTGTTTTTGTTTTTTTGTGAACTACAGCCTACACGTTGTGCAGAAGAGTTTTTGCTTTGCGATAATCCAGCAGTATAATTTGTGAGCTACAGGTTGTGGAGTTGAGTATACACATTTTTATGCATATTCAAGTTAACATTAAAAAAAATTAATTAGAAGCCCAAAATAATCTTTTATTTTACGTGAGTACATAGAGTGTTTTTTTAAGAAGGAATAAATATTTTAATTACGATTAGGATTAAAATAAATGAAAATTATAAATAGATATTTAAATGGAATAGTGAAAGATTTAGAGAGTTTGTTATTTAGTATTGTTGAAAAGTAGTGTTTGACTAAGAAAAGCTAGGCCACTACTAATCTTCTAGATATTGTTAGACTTAAATAAAATTCTCTAATGCGGAATAACACTTTAGAAACGAGAATTAAAGGGTTTAATGCCAAGAAATCTTACCTCCAGCCATTGATGCAATTCACTGAAAAAGTTTCGGTTTTCACTGTGTTTGGCTCTTCCAAACTCTTCTCTACTCTATTTAGATGGTGTATTACCGAAGGGAATTGAGTGAGTAAGTTTGGGGACCAAACACATGTATTTATAGCCGAAATTCCCATCAAATTTCGGGTTTACGTGTCCCACGTGATCCTATTTTCATGGGATCAATTTAAACTGATGGAGGAGTGTTGGACCACTTAAAGGACTCTTAAGGTGATAGACTCCCACTCATGAACGTCTTCATGAGCAAGAATCAGTCAATATAGTTTAAATAAGAGAGAATCGGTCAACAGATATCGCCTCCAGTTATCCCGCTAATTTTTTTTTATGCTGGCACATGAAAAATTTAACTTCTCAACTTTTTATGATTGTTGCTTACCTCGCTAGTGCAGAGGCGTGTGACTTACTTTGCTAGTGCAGGGGCACACGCTTGTACTTTTCCTTACCTGTTGTGGTTTATGATAGTAAGTGTGGTCTAGGTCATAGCCCTTTTTTTTTTTTTTTTTTTTATTCTTTTGAGGGATATGGCTTATGTTAGCGGTAACCATTCTCGCTAATTAAATGCATTTCAAAAGAAATGGCAACCGTCGGGGTATGCAGTCACCCTTTTGGATTCTCAAGAATCCTCATGATTACCTATCTTGATCCTTCTCGATTCTCTGCCTCCTGCCTATACTTCCTTTCTTTTGCATTTTCCTTTCCTTCACATATCTTCTTTTCACTTTTAACATATTTATTCTCCTTTCGCATTGCCCCTTTTTTCCCTCTTGTGCATTTCCTTTGCCAGTTTCTCACTCGTTACCTTCATCTTTCTTCGATGGCTGGTCGTGGTTCTGCCCATATCCCTATCCGTTCCTCTATCCCATCTCCAGCGAATAAGAGTCCCCCTCTAGAATCTTCCCACACTCGAACCCCAACCTACTTTGAGGGGTTTTCTTGGCACACTACTATTTTCAAGAAAGACTTAGTGAAGCTGAGGAGGACTTATCGCATCCCTGATTTCGTGAAGCTTTCTCTTTCTCCCACAAGATGTGACCCTGACAGTGAGTGCCCTGATGCATGGCCTGCGACTTCCTTTCATCCACCCCCATTCATGACGTCCTAGATTTCCTAAAGCTATCCCCCGCCCAACTTCATTCACACACTTGGCGTGTTTTGATGTGTCCTTACGTGGTCTTTCAAATGGTTTTGGAGCCCTTGAGAGATTCTTACCCAGATTTGACAGCGAGAGAGTTCCTTTATTTTTACGCAGTGAAGCCGTTGGCAAGTAACATTTGCAATTTTTGAGTTAGGTCTCAACGTTTGGCAGCCTTTGAGCCCCGTTATTCCAATGCCAAACAATGGCACAATAAATTCTTTTTTATTTCTGGTACCAATTGGGAGTACCTCACTGATGAGATGCACATTCGGGATTACCCTGTCCGTACCAATTGGGGGACGGTCCCCAACGACAATAGCATATTGCTGGATTTGACAGACATAAAGCGTTCTTGTGTGGACGTCGTCCTTAATTGGGCAAAAGAACATGACAAGACTAGTTTGGCAACGAAGGACTTGCTTTCCGCTGCCAATATTAACAATTTCTTGGTGACCCCCTACTGCGCCCA
Organism: Juglans regia; assembly: GCF_001411555.2. Lineage (NCBI taxonomy): Eukaryota > Viridiplantae > Streptophyta > Magnoliopsida > Fagales > Juglandaceae > Juglans > Juglans regia. The sequence continues at coordinate 11,027,870 of NC_049909.1, read as the reverse complement.
TGTCTGGGGTCGCAAACTTATACCTGTTTCACCCTAACAACCCCTAGCAAAGAGGCACGCTCCCCAGCTCGGGGGGAAAATGAAAGCTTCTGGAACTGGCGATTCTTCACCCAAACGCCCTCGTGACCAAGTTGAAGCAGGCAAAGTTATTGAATCCGCCATGAGGGTAGATGTGGAGACTCTTGATGTTAGTGGGGAGTCTCTCGGCGTTTCCCCCTAGGAGGAGACACCCAGAAACTCCCCGGTGAAGGTTTCTCTTTCTTTGTCGCCAGGTCTCGATTACCTTACTAAGCTCATGGGGCAAGCCCTCAAGGACTTGGTGACGGCCTTTGATTTTGACTTGCCCGCCAAGGGCGCTGAATCCGTGAGTGTTGGCGACCTTTTGGCAAACATGAACAGTGCGTTTACAATGGGGTTGGAAGGGGCTGGGGCGCCTGCAGCTGTTTCCATTGGTGATGCCCAGACCCATGCCGAAAATGACCGTGGGGAGCAAGGGTCTACGCCGAGTTCTCTTCTTGCGACTACTTCTAGGGGTGAGACCCCGATTATAGACCTAGAGAGGGTCTCGATCCATTCTCCCTGTCCCTTCTCCTTTGGAGGCGAAGAGGAGCTCCCTACTCCACCAAAGGGGGATGGAGCTCCCTTAGAAGATGGTGGGGTTGACCTCAGAGACGGGGGCAATGAGAGTTTAGATGGCACCAACCTTAAAGGGCAGGCTGAAAGTTCAGGGGCAGGGGCGAGCGCGTTGAAGATTCGTGGGCACCAATGACTAGGTTGGGGAATTTGAGCATTCCCTCTATCCCTGCACACCCGCGCTGGAGAGGGGTGTTGTGGTTAAAGGACCAAGTGGGGTCGAGAAGGTTGGTCCCTGGTGCACTCCTTCCCCCTTAGAGTCAGTCATTGATATGTCACAGCGCTTACGAGCCATGCTCTTTCCGGTACTATTATTTCTTTTGCTTATCATATTTTCTTTTACGTCGGGGTGCCTTCTTAATCATTTGCTCGTGTAGGGTGTTAATGAGTTGGCAACGTGGATCGTGGGCGAGCGTACCGAATTGGAGTATGAGGTTAAGGAGCGGCAAAAGTTCAAATATTACACCAAGAAGGAGATGACCAGACTCAAGAATGAGAATATCGAAATGGAGTGCTACTTGGACCAGGTGGACGGGCACATCTGCGACTTGGAGGCTGATCTTAAGTTCCTTCGAGATGAGATGTGCGAGCTTCGCGACAAACTGCTTCTAGCTCAAAACATCCAGGCGTGTGACAGTTTCATCTTACAACAGGCAAAATCTGAGAGGGTATCTGCTCGGACTCAGATATTAAGTTTGAATGAGGCTTGGCCTCCTCCAAGCAGTCACAGGCTGACGCTAAGCGATGTTCCCAAGAGTCTGCTCAAGCATTAGTTGCTTTGGAGGAGAAGCATAAGGGGCTTGCCCTTGAACTGTTGGAGGAGAAAGCGTCGTGCGTGGAGGAACGTAGGCAGTTCAACCTCCAGATATCCAAGTTGAAAGGTGATTATGAGGGGTTGCTGTCCAGATTTGCTAAGTATAAAAAGGTGCGAGAGGATATTGACGATGCTCAAGACAGCATAGCTTAGAGTTTGCTCCACGTGAGTGATACTGCTAAAAAGCATAAGCAACAATTGGGAGAGTTAGGAGAGTTGGGAGCGTAGTTAGCTTCGGCCAACGAGGAGCTGGTTCATTTGCACCCTTAGCTGGCTACCGCACCTTCCATCAGAGATCGTGCTTTTGGGTATGGCTACGGGGCTAGTATGCTTCGCTTGCAAACCCACCTCTTAGCTTACGCTAGCACCAACCTATCGAAGATGGACTTGAAGTAGTTCTAGCCTGATGAGGTGTCTTGCCAGTTAGTGGACACTTTGGGGCACAAAGAAATGCCTGACTCATTCCCACGTCCCTCGCCACTAGAATGAATTTTACATTTGTTTGTGATGAATGTAGGGCCTCTATTTTGGGCTTTTCGTGATTTTTGGATGTTATATTTGAACACCTTATTTTCTTTTGTGGCCCTCGCATTGGCCTTACCTTTTATATGTAACTTTTGGGTTCATTCTGAACAATTGCACTGCTTTGTTTCTCCATGTAGTTTTGCTTTTGCCTCATGGTAGCTTAGTTTGTTTATCCAAACATTTGTTGTAGATGACTGCTTGTTGAGAAGGCTAGTCAATAACTGGTTGTGGGGTCTTCTTGCTCCTACACCCTTAGGCTTGTGAATTATACTCGAGCCTGGTGGATACTTGTTATGAAGTCGTGGGGTCTTCTGACCTCCACGCCTTTGTTGGTTGCACTGTGAGTGTGCCACTTGATCTTTGGTGGCTAACTCTTGAGAGAATCGTGTAGTCTTTTGACCTCCACGCCAGTTTTGGTTGCACCACGAGTATATAACTCGACCTTTGGTGGCTAACTGTTGAGAGGGTTATGGGGTCTTTTGACCTCCATACCCATTTTGGTTGCTCCGCGAGTATGTAACTCGACCTTTAGTGACTAACTGTTGAAAGGGTCGTGGGGTCTTTTGATCTCCACGCACATTTGCGTTTCACCGCAAGTATGTAACTCGACTTTTGGTGGCTAACTATAGAGAGGGTCATGGGGTCTTTTGAACTCCATGCCTGTTTGGGTTGCACCGCGAGTATGTAACTTAACCTTTGGTGGCTAACTATTGAGAGGGTCATAGGGTCTTTTGAACTCCACGCGTGTTTAGGTTGCACCGTGAGTATGTAATTCAACCTTTTGAACTCGGCTAACTATTGTTCGCCGAAAGCCTAGTCGTTCTCCTTTTGGTCAAAATGGCTGGTCCGGTAAATGGGCAGACCAACCTCCATAGGGGCGACTACTTCACTTTCGAGCATCAAAGTAAAATGTGTCTCCCCTATTAGGGTCTTCACCAAAGTTCTGTAGGTCCATAAGACGCCTAAAAACTCTTTTGTCCACTCATCTTTCTAGTCGACCAACTTTTTTTTCAAGATCCCAAGTAGGGATTTGTTTGTCAATTTTGCTTGCCCGTTTGCCCGAGGGTGCCCAGGCGATGAGTACCTTATTTTTGTCCCGAGTTTGTGGCACCACGCCCTGTAATGCTCCAAATCAAACTGCCTTCCATAAGAACCTGGTGACGGCTTTGGTTGTTATGGTGGCCAAAGCTTCTTCTTCCACCCACTTCATGAAGTAGTCTATTGCTACTATCATGTGCTTCACCCCGCCCTTTTCTGGTGGGAATGGTCTGACCAAATCAGCCTCTCACTAGGCAAAGGGTCATGGGGAGGTGATGGAGGATGACTTTTCTGGTGGGTAGTGTGGGATCAGGGCGTACGCTTGGCACTGAGTGCATCTCCTGGTGAACTATTTGACGTCCTTGAGGGCGTTGGGCCAATAGTACCCTGTCCTTAGGGCTTTCCTCGCTAAAGCTTTCCCTCCCAAATGGTTACAACAGATGCCCTCATGTATTTCTGTGAGGACATACTGCACTTCTTCGGGTGAGATGCACCTTAGTAAGGGTGTTGTGAAACCCTTTTTGTACAAGACACTGCTGATTTTAACTATCTGCTCCACCTTCCTTCTGATCTTCCTCGCCGCCTCCTTTCCTTCGGGGAGCTTCCCTGTCTTTAGGTAGTTTTCTATCTCGATGGCCCATTTTGGCGTCTCGGGGCCCACTTGTGTTACTGTGATCCCGACGGCTGGTACCTCGATCAGCCTCCTTTGTACCTCCCTTGGTAATTCTGCATCGTCCTTCGCTAACGCCTCCCTTGCCAATCTGTCTACCACTGAGTTGTCCACCCTTGGAATTTGTACTATAGAGAAGTACTTGAATTGGTCACGGAGTGCCAGTACTTGCTCAAGATACTTCTTCAGCTTCCCTCTTTTGGTGGCGTAGGCTACTGTTACATGGTTGACACTACCTAGGAATCAGCTTTTACCTCGACTTGTTTGGGTCCTAGCTCCTGGGCAGTGAACAATCCTACTATCAATGCCTCATACTCTGCCTCATTGTTGGTGGTCTTGAAGGTGAGTGTTGCCATATAGTAGTGCTCTTGGCCTGATTCTGTGATAATATGGATCCCTATGCTGCCCCCTACTCGACAAGCAGACCCATCGACAAAGACTATCCAAGGTTGGCCAAGGGTGGCGCTACGATTTTTGTTGGGAAACCATTCAACTTGGCCACAAAATCTACAAGGGCTTGCCCTTAATTGCTCTTTTGGATGCATAGTTGATTTCGAACTCAATGAGTTCTATTGAGCATGCAACCAGTCGCCCTCAAGAGTCTGATTTCTGTAGCACTTGCGAGAGAGAATTTTTTGTCAATACCTTTATTGGGTGAGCCTGGAAGTATAGTCGCAGCCTTCTGGCAGCTACTACTAGCACAAACCCCAACATTTCCATCCGCGGGTATCTGACTTCGGCGCCCCTTAGGGCGCAACTCTTGTAGTAGATTGGCACCTAATTTCCTTCTTCTTCCTTTACTAGGACAGTAGATACGGCTTGGGGGGATACCACTAAGTACAAATACAAGGTGTCTCCTTGATTAGGCTGCTTCAACAAGAGCGGATTGGTCAGGTACTACTTCAGTTCTTGGAAGACTTGGTCACACTCTTCGCTCCAAGGGTGTATTTTCCTTAGAACTTGAAAAAAGGGGAGGCATTTGTTCGTGGACCTCGACACAAACATGTTCAAGGTTGCCACCTTTCCTACTAATCGTTGGGCGTCGATGATAGTTTGTGGAGGCGCCATGTTCAGGATTGCTTCTATCTTCTTAGTGTTGGCTTCTATTCTTTTCTCTGAGACTATGAACCCCAAAAATTTGCCCGAGTTCACTCCAAATGAGCATTTGGCTAGATTCAGCTTCATTTTGTACTTGCGTAATACTGCAAAAGATTCCTTGAGGTCTACAAAGTGTTGGGCAGCTTCCTTGCTCTTTACCAGTAGGTCATCTACGTATACCTCCATGGTCTTCCCAATTTGGTGTTTGAACATTCGATTGACCAACCTTTGGTATGTTGTCCCCGCATTCTTCAATCTGAAGGGCATTACTATGTAGCGTTAGAGTCCTCTATCCGTTATGAATGTCGTCTTCTTCTTATCCGCCTTATTCATCCTGATTTGATTGTAGCTAGAGTAGGTGTCTATAAAGCTCAAAACTTTATGCCCTGTTGTGGCGTCCACGATGATGTCAATAAGGGGAAGTGGGAAGTTGTCCTTGGAACAAGATTTGTTCAGGTCGGTGAAGCCCACACACATCCTTCATTTACCATTGGTTTTTTTGAAAAGCATTACGTTTGAGAGCCATTCGAGGTAGTGCACCTATCGTATGAAACTTGCCGCTAAGAGCCTATCGATCTCCTCGGCTATAACCATGCATTTCTCTGTGCTGAATGACCTCATTTTCTATTGCACTTTCCTAGCTTCTGGGTTGACGCAAATACATCACTGTGTTCAATCAACAGTTGTTTCAGGGCCTCTTGGTACTCTGGTGGGAGCTTTGTACCAACCCTTGTGGTGGTGGTTGGGCGTTCTAGATGTAGCCTCACTATCTGTAAGGGCTCGTTGGCCTTGGCTTGTAGCAGATTGCTTTCATCCCTGGCTTCTATGTCTTGTTTGTCTTCTAACCGAGGCAGTGGCTGTAGCTGCTCACCTGAGTTGCCTACCGAACATATTGTCGGCTTTCCTGTCTTCAACTCTTGGACATAACATTCCCAGGCCAATATCTTCTCACCTTGGACTTCGCTAACTCTTGCTTCTGTCGGAAACTTCATTTTAAGGTGGTACATGGAGGTCACCACGTTTAAGTTATTGAGGGTCGAGCTCCCCAATATGGCGTTGTAGGATGACGAGGCCTTGACCACTAGGAAGTCTGTCATGCTGGTGACCATGTGGGCGCCTTGCCCTTCCATAACCAGAAGTGTGATGGCGCCGATGGGTTGAACGGCTTCTTCTGGGAAACCCTTGAGTGAGGAAGGTGATGGTCGCAGCTTGTCGGGATTGATGCTCATTCTAGTGAATGCATCCCAAATAGAATGTCAGCTAAGCTCCCATTGTCGACCAAGACTCTGCTAGTCGTATAGTTGGCTACCAGAAGCGTAACTACCAAGACATCTTCATGGGGGTACATGACCCCCTCGCAATCCTCATCCCCTAACGAGATGGTCAGGGTTGCCCTGTCTTGGGGTATTTGCATAGCATGTGTATACTTCATGATACCTTGCCCTACAGGCGTGGGCTTTTCTACTAGATGTCGTGGCACCGCCCCAGCGAAGCCACCTGCTATCATGCAGATCTCTCTAAGGGGGGCTTGCTCCTGGTCTCTCCTCGATCGAGGAGAGTTATTCCTCCCTTGCCTCTCTTATTTTTGGTGTTTAGGGCTTCTGCTTCGTCTATGCTCTCGTTGGCGATTCTCTTCGACTCGCTTCTTCAAATTAATTCTTCAGTCCAGTGGGAGTTGCTTGGTGATATGTGCAGTGGTGCTGGCCTCTGCCTGACAAGTGTTCTTCCTTCCTTGCCGCCCTACTGTTCTCATGTACATTATGGTTGTTATGGATTAGTCGGCACCCTTGGTTCTGGTGATTGGTGTATCGGTCACATTTATCATCTTGATGGCCCCAGCTGTTTGCTCTTTTGTCCTTGTCTTTAGAATTGTTCTGGTGACTATTTTCCAGTTTTACTTCTTGCTTCCGTGGCTCTAAGAGAGTCTGTAGTGTGTCATCTGCATTAACGAAATCGTCCGCTCGGTCCATGAACTCCCTTAATGTGGATGGAGTTCATCTGGCCAGCTCAGCCATGAATGGGCTTCGAGGCCTGAATCCTCCTAGAAGGGCGGCCAAGGTGATATTTTCATCTTGGTCGTCTGTGGTGAGCCTCTCTTTATTGAAGTGCGTCAGGTAAGTCTCTAGGTTCTCCCCCTCCTTCTGTTTTATGTTAGCAGATAGGCGGCTAGCTTACAGTGCCTTCTACTTGCCATAAGCTGTGTGAGAAATTGCTTAGCTAGCTCCTCAAAACTGCCAATGGATCCAAGGCATAGGGTCTCGAACCATCCTCGTGCTATTCCTTTCAATGTTAATTGAAAAGCGCGACAAGCCACCTCCCCAGGGAAGCCGTGGAGGATCATGTGCTCTTTAAAATCCTCGAGGTGATCAACAAGATCCTTGGATCCATCATATAGGTTGATTTGCGGTACCTTAAACTTAGACGGTAGTAGAACTGCCATGACCTTCTCGCTGTAAGGGAGGTTCGTACGTGTAAGGAGCTGCTCCCTAGAAGAGGAACCACTCATCCTCTTCGCCATCTCCTCGTACTTGTCCACCAAATTGCGCAGCTCATCATGCATCTTTTTCTTTTCCATCTCTTCGCTATTGACCCTTTCTGCACTATGTGCATCTCCTTCAGCTTGCTCGTTTTGGGCTGGGGGATTATCTTTCTATCGCTTTAACTCCTCGTTCTCTCTTTGCAGTTGCTCAACAACCGCCATCACTTGCTTCAGTCTTTCTTCCATTTCCGCTAACCTCACATCTACTTCCGTCATGATTGTTTTTGGATCCCAGTTGATGTGTGACCACATGACGGTTAGCATGTAAAAATCATGTTTTTTTCTCTGTTAGAAGATCCCACAGATGGCGCCACTTTAAAAAACGTGTTTCATACCACCAATCGTACGGATGACCTATAGCACTGAAGAGGCGGCGTTGATCGTCCTGGTTAGACTCTGATGCTTAAGTTAGTAACAATATGAGAATAAGTGTATGTAAAATGAAGAAGATATGTTTGTTATCTCGCATGGGTTGTTTATATAGGAGAAAATTCTTATAGTCCCAAATAGAGGTTTGCAAGAGCAAGCCTCAACGTGGCCAAAACGAACTGTGTCATTTAAGCCAAACACAATGTCGTCTCATGTAGAAACCGTTTCCCCTTTCTTCATTTCCTTTCCCCCTTCTCCTCAGCAACTGAACTCCCATATACTCCCGAGATTTGACTCCTCCTTCCTCTCAAGACTGAAACCCAAGACGCCGAGGATGACGACGAATTCGTACCCGCTAAAGGTGGTTGTTCCCTTCGTTCCTTCCTCCTGACCTTCATCTATCCCCAGTACTGAGCCCCGCTTGAGCCCTAACCAAGTCCCCTTCGTGCGTCGTCCCCTTCCTTTGTATGAGTTGGTTCCTTTATCCCTTCCTCTATGCCGTGAATAAAATCTGTAAGAGGTCATACAGATCTATCCCAAACTCTTTTTTCTATTTTTGACTTGTTGAATATCTCCATATCTATGCACGGTTGTTCTTTTAGTTTTTATTGTTTATTTTCTTGTCACCCATTCTTTTTGGTAGCTAAAAAATGCACTTTCACATTCTCTTTTTGTTATTTATGTTTTTGGAATATTGATGCTTGTTGGTAGGGAGGGACGGCTTGTGCGACTTGTTATAGCCATTATTGCGATTTTCTATTCTTATTTTGGATTGATTCTTGTCTCTTGTATAAATATGTGAGTTGATTTTGGAAGATTAGTGCTTATGATTTCAAGTTGGGAATTGTTATAGCCATTAATTTGATTTTCTATTTTTACTTTGGATTGATTATTGTCTCTCTTGTATAAATCTGTGGGTTGATTTTGGAAGATTAGTGCTTATGATTTCAATAATTGACTTGTTATAGCTATTAATTTGTTAGTGACATATCTCAAGTTTGACACAACTCATACTGCAATGAGATGGAGTCTGGATCCTTGTAGCCGCTACCTCTGCCAGAGTGTAAATGTGTGTTGGCCAAAGGTTTCAAAGAAAATGTTTTATGATTTTTCTAAAATGTTTTATTGATGCTTTTCAAAGACACAGGATGTTAATAACTCTTTTTACTATATGATGTGCTATTTACTGTGTATTCAACTCAATTTTATTTTTATGTTTTAAAATGTCCCAACTTATAAAAAAAAACTTTTTAAAATGTCATAACGATCAAGATGAATATGCAGGCCAGAGTCAATAGAAGAGTCAATGACTTGGTGAAACTATCCTAGGCTATTAGGATTTTTGTTTGAGTATGCTGAATTTTTGTTTATTTGTGTTGTCTTCAGATAGATAGTAAAAATTAGTGAATGTCTTGTGAGCCCACGTGGTTTACAGAATGTTATGGGTCTTTCTTGTGATGTGACTGGAATTTTTAATTATAAAGATAAGTAACAAGGTCCCTAATCCTCTTTGGATTTTCAACTTCTTTCCTGCCCCTTTCAAATTTGCCAACCTTGAGTTATATAACACAATTTGCAGTTTTTAAAAAGTGGTTATGCTAATTAAATTGTGAATCTTTATATGATCTTGGAATATTAGTGATTTTGGAAAATTTTGTATAAATCTTCTTCTCAAGCTTGCATTTGTTAAGTAGCACTGATTTTGAAGGAACCAATCTTGTTTGTATTACTAGTTGTGGAAATTATCTTTTCACTCTTAAATGAACTTTTCATTATTTTACTTTGTGATACAACTTTCTTTGATGTTGTTGGAGCAAAATAACCAGCTGCAGTTTTTTCAGCAATTCTTTCCTAGCTCTGGATCAACATATCTTCCAGATTTCTTCTTCCTGTTAACAAGCATTTTTCAATTTTAGTACTTGGTTTCTTGCTTTGATCTTGGTTCTTTACTGGGGTATTCAAATGAAGCTTTTGGTCTACATGCTCACCTGTTCCAGCACCAGAGCATTTTCCATTAGCTTCTGTGAGTGAGATATCAATTCCCTAGTTCATACTCAAAGAAAACTCAGAAAAATCCACTTTGGAATCTCGTTCAAATACTCAAACAGAGAAGTTGAAGTCTAAAGGAGAGAGAAAGAACTCCAGCATGCATGGGAAGAGGTTCGTAAAAGATATGAGGACATCCAAAAGAGAGTGTTGGTTCTTCTTAATGAACGGGAAGAGTTTCAAAGTCAAATTAAAGATATTAGTCATGAATGGGAAGAGTTTCAATTATAATATCATGTTGTATGCTACAATCAAGATCAATCGAAAATTAAGTTTGTGTTAGAGACTTTTTGTATGTTAGTGTTTTAGTTGAGCTAGATTGGAGACTTTTTGTATGTTGTTAAGTTTGTTAGTGTTTCAGTGTAGCCAGACTGGTGACTTGTGAACATTCTGCATTAATATGCAGCCTTGTCAAAGTTGTAATATGCAGTGTAACCAGGCTTATAATCCCTTCAATATAATGTATTTTCCAATAGATTTTCTACACTATTAGTAAGCTTGAATATGTGGCAGCTTCTCTTCTTTACATACCAGTATATTAATAAAGTGTAAAACTGATGCATATCTAACACTGAGAAAATAGCAGTAAATTTGCAGTACATTACACTTCCAATTACCAGTAAATTTGCATTCTTCATTAAAAAACATAAAACAAGTACATTGCTTGTATAATCATACAGTTGATCCATTTGTCTGAAAATAAATCGAGTACCAAATACAAACAACGATCACACATAGTGATCACAAACAAGCAACTTCATACAAACAACCAGCTTAATACAAACAACCAACTTCAATAATACCAACAACGACCACAAACAACCAAAGTCAATACTGCCAACTTCCAATTGTCAAGAGATGTATAATGTTGAGGATCCACCTATAACCGGGTAAAAAAAAATACACTTAAAATCACATTTAATAATTGTCATACTTAAGTCAACAAATTCATATATATGAACTACTTCATACCCAGTCTGTTTTCCATATTGCTTATAGAAGTCCAACAACTCTTCCTCAGTTTTAAATGACATCCTCGGCCTTGGATCCATAACACCATCATCATCATTTCCATGACTGCTCGGTGCTACTTCCTCAACCATCGATGTTACTTCCTCAACCATTGATGGTACTTCCTCAACCAGTGCATTATCAAACTCCTGCAATATACCATAACACAGAACAAGGCAAGGAAGGTATAAACCAAACCCAATGCAACAATTTGTGGTATACCTGCTATTGTTCAATGAAGTCGTCTCCCACATTTGAGCTATCTTGACAAGTATTGCTTTCAGAAGAAAATAACGATCGCCTAGTATATGAGGTGGGTTCTATCATCTCCTTAGGATTACTTGAACATTTCGAATAGGCAATTGGAGGAGCAAAATGATATGAAATTGATGGTCTAAACGGTACTCTTGTTGGCTGCTGTAATTTACAATAAAAAATCATAAAGATAGCCTTCACAAAGTGGATTTAAGCAAGCATAGAAACTTCCAAAACTTCCGAATCATAAAGTTTATCACCTCGTTTCTCCATGGATAAGGGTCGGCATTTGGACGAGGAGCAAACAGTTGGAAAAATGGTTATAGCTATATCCTAACCAATCTGGATAAAATGATCTTGGCATTTCCTTAAATAATATCGAATAATAATTTATCACCAAATTATAAATCACATCAATAACATGGCTTTTGGATGAGAAAAGAATACCTGAGTGAATGCAGTAGTGTTGGTCGGCCTTCTAGCACTACTGGTAGGCCTTGTGCTTTCTTCCCCTTTGTCCATCGACTTGTCCACCAAAAATGGACCCACCTTTATATAATATTTAATAATATTTAATACGTAATGACCCAATCTTAAAAAAATAAATGTGGATTTCAATCTACTAGACCCCGTGTTCTAATTTCTGACCTAAAAAATAATAAATGAATGTATATGTATGTCTATTTTTCATCCTCATTTCTAACCAAAATCTTAGATTCAAAAGCTTCAATGTGCATACCACTGGCTATTACTCAGGAAGCATATAACACTGCACTACTATGCTAAATCAACCTATTTTTGTGAGAGGGGATTCACATTTATCATCTAATATCATCATTATATAAATAAATATTGACCCAAAAAAATTTGGATCCACCCACATTCAGCAAATTTAATATTAAGCACTGGTTGAGAACATTCAGATTTGGGCAAAAAACATTTCTTTAACATTTGGCTCTATGTTACCTCTGATGGATGTGGAGGAGCAGAGGACGACACCGATGGTGGAGGAGCTAAGGACGACATCGATGGTGGAGGAGCTAACCACGATGCTGCAACTCGAACAGTACTCCCCTTGCAAGGAAACTACGTGGGTTGGGTTGGGTCCACATTACCAATGGTGGTGGTGGTGGTGGTGGTGGTGGTGGAAGAGCTAAGGATAATGCTGGATTTCGAATGGCACAGCGCACAAGAGGTCACACGGGCTAGGTGAGCAGCAAAATGAAATTGAATGGCTCTTTCCCGTATTCGGTTTCTGGGCAAATCGTATGGCATTTGCTATTCTGGGCATTTTGGTCATTTGCATATGCTGATATGGACTAAAAGACAAACAATGGAGTACACGGGGCCTCCTTATAGGGACTATACCTTGCACCTCTCTTTATATAGGCACATGGATGTAGTGTATCCTTCGTGAGTTCTTGTGAATTGGGGGAAGATATCTCCTGCTTTGTAGGAGTTATCTTCCCTAGGATGATCACGTATAACCGTAGGCCAGATCTCCAACTCTATGGGAGTTATCCACCACATAGCCACGGTGACAGTCTCAACTTTGGGCCTACTTCTTAGTCATGGGCCTGGGCAACTAGGGGGATCTAAATATCCCCTCCAACTCTAATGATGATAAATATGACACGTCTTACATTAGGGAATGAGAGTATAGGATATAACATTACTCTAATAAATATTATAGTATATTAGTATTCACGTAATATCTATTTAGAGAAGAGTAATGCTAAGTATAATTAAGTGTGCAAGTTTTGCACAAGCCTTTTGTAAAAAGTTAGAGCTCATCGAAAAATTGATTTTTTTACACTTTTTCATGGTGGAATATATTTTTTTTTTTATAAAAGCCCTGCACAAGGCTTGTATACTTGGAGTTTACAAAAATCATTACTCTTTAGAGAAATGATTTGTAGAGCCCTAATATAAATTTATTTTTAATGGTGATCCTCATTTAAAAAAAAAAAAAATATAGAATGCACGAGACTTGCACAATTGGACCATTCAATTTAAACAAAATCTATATTGCTATAGGAGTCATGTAAGTAAATATAGTGATTTAAGCTGTGTTTGGATGTTGATGTGATCTCAAATAATCAGAATTGATATGTGAATAGTAGTATTTTGTAGGTCCTATTAAGATGTGTTTAAATGTAAATAGATTGAGATATATGCTTTTTTATTACCTTTTGTAAAGCCGAAATGTTTGTAATTTCCAATTTTAACCAACGTTGACGAATGCCTACCATTATTTAAAGGTCACCAAAGCACTTGAAAATTAAAATAGAAAAAAAAAAACTAAATATGAAAACAAAGTTTTGGTATTAAATAATAAGGGATTTATATCTCTTAAAGTTAATGACCAAACTTTAGGCATCGCTTATAATAGGAGAGAAATAAATACATATATAGTTGCTTGAGTAATTTTTTCAAACAGCATTAGATGCTCAATAAATATTACAGGGTCCATTTTATATATCTATTTCTATTAGAGTTTAGGTCCTAAAATTTAAAGACTCTAGAAAAATTCAAATCGATTCAAGTCAGCAAGCCAAATCCGAACCAAAATTACTATGATACACTTTAAAAGTTTTTAATGATCAAATAAAGAATTAAGTAGTACTTTTCTTCTTTGATCACAAATAACAAATATGTGATTACCTACAACTGAGTTAAGTTTTATATCTTCAAGGTTGGCATAGTGATATATTATTAATTTCTGAAATTTTTGAGATGATTTGAGTTGATTTTAATAAAATATTTTAAATTCTCGAAGAAACTAAAATAGGTGGATTTGGCCAATGTGTATCCCTAGTAGTTCAAAGGCACCTCTAGGTGGCTAATTCCACCTGAAATGGGTGGTGGCCACCCCTAGAGGTGGCCTGATAAACCTTGGAGGGGTGAGCAGCCACCCAAATTTTTTATTTACATTTTAATATTTTGTGTATTTTAAAGAAATATTGTTTAAATGTATTTTTGAGTAATCAGCCAATTGTTTTTATTTATGTGTAATGATATGCATATAACTCTTTTCACAATCATTTATAATTTTATACATCAATGCTTTAAATTAATGGTATTGATGTAGTTATTTTACAGAAACATCTTTCATATAAAACATGATTGTGTAAAAGATTGTGAAAATGATTGTATGTGTATAATTTTCATTTATTTTAAAATGAATGTGTTTTCCTCTGCCATTAGAGATAAGTTGTTTTAGAGTTCGTTTGGATAGTGAGATAAGATGATATGATTTTAAATGAGTTGAATAAAATATTATTTTTTAATATTACGTGCATATGTGCATGATTTCACTCTCCTACACGCAGAAGACGAATAAACTATTTTACTTATAATTTAGAAACAGCAACTTTAATCATTGGAAGAGTACAAATGTATACACATCAATATATATTTGATATAATAATATTGGTATATTAACTCAATAATTAGCTAACTTCGGCCATAATGGCAAGCTTCAGAGTGAGTCAATACTAACTCACGAGCCACCTTATCTTCAATTTTGGAGATTAGTTTACAACAAATTTGTCTTTTAACTGGAGAAGGTTGCGTTGAAGCAAGTGTCTTAATTTTAAATTATGGGAAATGCTATGCATCTGCCCCACACCGGCACACACTTCACATCACTTTTTTTTTTTTTTTTTACACCCAATAGGTTGAGTGTGTGCCGGTGTGGGGCAGATGCAAATATTTTTCCTTAAATTATTGCGTTTGGAAGCTGAGGTGAATCTTATTTACATAAAACACCGCAACAAATGGAAATAAAGTCAAAATACTAAGCAAAAAGATAACACAAATCTTAGAATTTTTGTTTTGAATTATTTAAAAAAAAAAATCCTAATGTAATGCCCTTAAGTCACAATACTTATAATGTAAAATGACTAGTCAATGATATAATTGGAGTTCCATTAAAATATTATAAAGAGTATAAATTTTTCATTCTCATATAATATGAGATCTCAATCACCAACCCTTATCATAATAGGGAACACACCTACCCTACCATGATAACCCTTTTCACCCGAGGAAGGGAAGAAGGGGCACCACCGAGCGAACCGACTCAAGGCCAAAAAAAAACAGAGACCAGTTGAAAGAGATTGCACAAATGCATAATCTAAGTCCTAAGATGCTATTTTTATTGAATTAGATACCTATTGCATGTAAGTCGATATAGAAGGCATACCCTTATCGCATTTGACATGTCAAATAATAAAATTCAAATTTTAAGCAATAAAGATAGCTCCCACCTAGAGAGCACATATCAACGATAAGGAGGATCCTCCACGTCAATTTGTAAGTAGGATTCAAGCCCTCAATGCAATTCTTTCTTATTACAGAGAGTATACTCATAGTATCCAATTGGATTTCAAGCAAAGGAAAAAATTCTATACACTATATTATTATTTCACTTTTATTTTACTATGTAAGATATAATACATTTATCACCATTAGATAATTTAATAAAAGATTATCTATTGGTGATAAATGTATCACATCTTATATAATGAAATAAAAGTGGAATGGTAGTGTAGTGTATAGAATTTTTCCTGCTGCTTGAAATCCAATTGGATACTATGGAAATTATGATAAAGGTGTCACATATTACATAGTGGGATAAAAGTTGGATAAAAATGTGATGTATAACATTATTCCAAGCATCCGTATTTGTTCAAACCAAGACAACACAGAAAACACAAGGATATCCACGGCAAACCGAAGTCACATCCTGATCAAGATATTGTTGTTGCGAACGGCTATCCCTAACTATCAAAGATCTCCATACGAATTTGGAAAGTAAGTCCCAGTAATTGAGGCTTATTGGCCAGGCATTTAACTTTATAGGTGAAACAATGAAATGAGGATATGAATGTTTATGTTGTATAAATTCAACGACACAAAAAGAGCCAATATGTGGTATTCAATATGGCAGCAAAATTTTCAATCATGGGGCATGATCACTGGTACCTTGCTTCTCGATTTTCTGCAGAGGAAAAAAAAAAAAAAAAGAAGAAGAAACAAGAAAAGCCGAGTCCGAGTAACCAATAAACATTATTTGACAGAAATATAATGAGAAGATCTTTTAATTTTACAGAACAACAGCTAAAACAATTTTTTAAATAGCGAGTAATTCTCAAACCCAATTCCACATAACACCTCTTTTATGAATAAAGATAAGAATAAGATCACAAGTTCAACTGCGTATGAGCAAGTGTGAGTTATAAAGTCTGTTTTTCACCTTTTGACATAAATAACACAAAAACCAAGTACAGCTAAATTGCCTTCCTAAATATTAATTTTTTTTTTATAAGTAAAAATATTATATATATCAAAAAGAGTAACTAAGTATACTGAATGTATACAAGAAAACACCTTGCCCATAATGATCCAAAAAGCCCGTGAAAAACAACCCAAAATACACCAAGCCCCCAACCCCTTGTTTCCCGTAGAACTACAACTCTACTCGAAAACCTCACCCCAACCCTTTGTTTTCCGTCTTCACAATGCCCTCCCTTTAAATTTCCCTCTAGTTGAGCTACCACCCTTAGCGTTGTAGTTGATTGCCCAAGAGAGACGTTGTAGCTCCCTGCTTTTCTTGAAACTTGATTTGGTTTCAAGAGCGTGGCTTGCCTCAATTGCAGTGATTAGTTCTTTGAATTGGTCTTCACATCCTCCATGTGAAATTCCCACGAACTGCTGAATCTCGTTAACTTTAGGCAAAATCCAATCTGCTATTGGAGGAAGAGAGACCAGGGAAGCAACATTATCCCCAGACCCAGTATCCAGCTGCACTCCCGACTCTAGGCATTCCTTTACACAAGACACCGACGCCAAACCCATATTCAAATCCCATACCTCCTTAGCAACTCCATTGGTTCTCTCCAATGGTATGACATCAAGTCCCTTCACTTCTAGTGACCCTTTATGTACAACTTCAACGGGTCTTACATCTCCTTCAGACTTCGGTAGTACACCATTTTCCTTCAACTCCGACGAGGGAGCCATAATTTCTTTGGGTACCAAGGGTTTAATATCGACTATCAATCTATCATGTGTTACCTGAGGCGAATGGCATTCCATTACTGATGTCTCTACGTTGATACCTGATGTAGAACCCACTTTAAATAACCCAGATTTCCTTTTGACCAGCCATACTCTCTTGGATCTGGTTATAGGTAAAAGACTAAATCCGATTTTCCGTTTTCCTTTATCTAAGTCTAAAGGATTCGGGCCTATCTTAGTCTTGTTTCTTACAACCCTGTTGCCTCCAGCTGAAAGCATGTCTATTTTCGTAGACAAGAAAGTTATCGCTGCCTTCAACTTGATAAGCTGGGTTTCCATCTCCTTTAAAGAATTGTGCATCGCGACAAGCTGGTTCTGAGGCATGATCTGCAAACCACTTTCACTGTTCCCCTCACTGCGAACCCCCGAAGCATGACCCGTCTTCAAAGCTGCTGCATATGATCGCCTTGCCACCGTGGATGTACTTGGGTCTTTATGATTCACCTCCAAGTCGACATTCTCATTCTTCTTCTGCTTTTTGGTTGGCATCAAAGTAAATGTACACAGGTAGATATTAGAATTGGAAAGCAGCAGCATATCTGCTTGCGTACATTAAGAAATAAAAAATAAAAGAGAGTGTGTTGCTCTGTAATTGAAAGGAGAAAAGTGTGTTGTTCAGTAATCTACAGTCTGTAATCAGGAAGCTACTACAACTTAAGACTCTTAACAATTTTTTTAAGACTAACAATAGCATCGATATATCATATATTAGAATTTAGAGGTGAACCAACAAGAACCAGAGAGACCAGAAACTGTATCATTCTATAATCAGCATGTAGGAACGAAGCATTTGACCCACTTTTAATTCCTACCCACTGCATAATGATTATATTGTGAGAGGATTGACTAGATAGTTCAACAAAAACAGAATTTCTTCCTGAACAAAATGGTTTCTATAAAGTAATCGACGTGGGATTATACAAAATAGATAATCGTTCAAAGCCATGTCTTTAATTGAGAGCAACGGCTTTGCCTTCTTCTCTTTTATAATTCATACATTCAGTAGAGTATCCCCATGATATTTTCATATGTCTAACAACTCACATCCTTTGCAGCATACATACAGCACTGACAATTCAGTAACATTTAATAAAAATCACTACGGAATGGAAATAAGTCGGAGATGGTATAATCAACGAAGATAAACCCTAGCTCAGATTTTAAGCAGTCAAGTAAATGAGAAAGTAAGAACCGAAAAGAAGAGAGAGATAGAGAGAGAGGGAGAGAAGGGTTGGTACGGGTTGAGCATTGTGCCAGGCAAGGCCTCTGTAGACGTTGACAGAGAAAGTGGCGGATAGGTAAATGGTGGCGACGCCAAGACCCGCCGTGAATGCCATGAATGCCAAATCTCCAGCCTTACCCGCTATCCCCATTTCTCTCAATCTCTATCCCCTTCAGAACCTCTATGCACCTTGGTACTCGTCTCTGGCTCCCCTGCCCAAAATCTCACTCGAGTCGGAAGGAACTCGGAAAGGTCGGCTGGCAGCTGAAGCTTCGGCTGTAGACTTTTGTTTTCGACATATTTGCTTAAGCGCAAATGCGAGGTACTCTTTTTTAACGAATTAATATGAAATTTATATAAAATAATTTAACCTTTTAATAATAAATTTTACTTTTTTAATTATATCAAACATTATTTTTTATTTTTTATTTATTATTTTTTGAAAGTAATGTTAGATGTCCGGCGTACTTCTTTTTAAAAAAGAATATGATTAATTAATAAAAAAATATTTTTTTTAAATTAGTCATTTTTTTTCAAATGAAGTGTGAAATATATATATTTCAAAACTGTAAATATTATTTTTTTATTTAATTGACGTGACAGATTTTCCACGTCAATAATAATTTTAGTGCGTCATCAATAACTGAATTTACTTTCCAATTATTTTTTTTTTCTAATCAAGCATATGATATATAAAAGGAAAAATTACAGAGTTTGAGGAGGGTCCTTTCTACTATCAATATACAAAAACCAACCAGGAATATTATCTATAGGTATGCTGCCAAAAACAAGATTGGTAGCTGCCCACTGCGCAACAGAGTGCGCACATCGATTTTGGGATCGATGAATCTTGACAAATTTTCAGTTTTGATGAAGATTTGATAAGTGCTGGATGTCCTTAATAATAGTTGATATGTTCCAAAATGTAGAGATATTTGGACTTTCGATGGAAGAGATTATTGATTGAGAATCCCCTTCAATGATTGCTAATCCTTGAGTTGATGCCATATTAGCTGCTAACAGCGCTGCTTTTGCTTCAGCAATTAAAGGGATTGTAGTTTGTACCTTTTCTGTTAAGATTTCCAGAACATCTCCACTATGGTTTCTTTGAATTGCTGAGACTACTGAAAATTGATCCCGTACTGCCGCATCAAAAGAATAGCTTTGATAGTTTAGAGGAGGAGGATGCCAATTTTCTTCTTTGCTTTGTTGATCAACTTTTCCCTTCCATGCAGCTTTATAGCCTTTATAGATGCCTTTGATCTGAATGCTTGCTTCTTCAATTGATAGAGAGGTGTGATTATGAACGATATCATTTCTTTTTCTCCAAATGAAACCTATCATTATGACTGCAAATAACTGGAAATGATGTCGCTCCTCTTTTTTAAGTCTCAGTTCTCTGTCCGAATAAATGATCATTTTGATCCAGTCTGATATAAAATCTATAGGCAAGTTTGCAAAGTTTAGAGGCCAGCTGCTTTGTTGCCATAGGATTCTATTGAATGGACATTCAACAAAAAGATGCACTAGTGTTTCTTTCTCATAGCTATAGAAAACACATTCTTCAGTTTCCTGGTTTGTTATGACTTCACCAATTCTTGTTCTGGTAGGAAGAATATTTGATAGAAGTTTCCAAATCAGTAACTTATGACGATCATGGATTTTAAGACTCCACATAGGCTTGAATAGTACCATTGAAGAATGTTGTTGAAGTGGAACTTGATCTTGTATTATAGCTTGATATGCTGTTTTGACTGAATATTTCTCATTGTGATTTAGCACCCAAACCACTTTATCCTGCTCATATGCTCGTATTGGTAGTGGTATTTTTTGAATTTCCAAAATGCTTTGATGATCAAAAAGAGCTTGCATTTTTGGAACATCCCAAATCCTAGAATTTTGTATATAAAATCAGAAACTGTAAGATTTGGAAATTCTAAATCCATACCTTGTAATGGCTTTTGTTTGAAATTGATCGGTGTAGGAATCCATGGATCCGACCAAATATTTACTGATTCTCCATTATAGATTTGGAAACATCGGCCTTTCATAAGTAATTCTTTAGATTTGAGAATTCCCTTCCACATAGATGAGTCTGTTGCTTTCTGTGAAGCTTCCCAAAATGTTGTGTTCTTCAGATATTTTGCAGTTAACATAGACTTCCACAAACTATTTATCTGTTCGCTTAATTCCCAGCCTATTTTTGCGAGCATAGCTTGATTCATCTTTTCCATTAATCTAATTCCAAGACCACCTGCTTTCTTCGGTTGACAAATAGATTTCCAGGATTTCAATGTCAAATTATGCGTTTTGTCTTTCGAGAAACCCCACCAAAAATTTTTGAATGCTGTATCAAGAGATTTACAGACTGACTTGGGTATCAAGAATGTATTCATATGGTAAGTTGGTATCGTACTTACTACAGATTTGATTAACATGGTTCTGCCTGCCTGAGCTAGTAATTTTGACTTCCATCCTTCCAATTTTTTACCCACTTTGCCCAGCATTTCACTGTAGTTTTCTTTTTTTTTTCCTGCTAAAGGAAGTAGGTAATCCTAAATATTTCATTCTGGCTGATGATGCTTTGAAAGGTAGCCACAGAGAGATAGAAGTTTTTGTTGCCTGATTTGTATTTCTGGTGACAAACATTGAAGACTTGCTCAAATTTACTTTCTGCCCTGACCAGCTTTGATATTTTGTAAGACATTCTGAGATATTTCGAGCATTTTTTTCTATAGCCTTAGCAAAAATGATTGTGTCATCTGCAAATAATAAATGGGATACCATAGAACTGTTTCTACTGATTCGAACACCTTCCAAGTTATGTTGCGCTTCAGCCTTTAATAAGATCCTAGAAAGTGCTTCAGTAACCAGTATAAAGAGAAATGGTGAGATTGGGTCTCCTTGTCTAATGCCTCTTTGAGATTTGAAGAAACCTCTTGGTGAACCGTTGATGAGAATAGAGAATGACACTGTTGTTATACATTCCTTTATCAGATTTATCCACTTGTGGTTGAAGCCCAGATTTAGCATAACTGTAAAAAGAAAATCCCACTCCACCTGATCGAAGGCCTTTTCCATATCAAGTTTAATAGCCATCAAACCAGATTTGCCTGTTTTTTTTTTTTTTTTTTGAGGTGATGGAATAGTTCATGGGCAATAATGGTATTTTCCTTAATGTTTCTACCTGAGACGAAGGCAGTCTGAAGTGGAGAGATGATTTTTGGGAGAAGGATTTTAAGTCGATTGGCCATGATTTTGGTTATGATCTTGTAGCTGACATTTGTAAGACTTATTGGGCGATATTGGCTTGGATTATTTGGACAGTTTGTCTTTGGGATGAGAACAATATTGGTATGATTGATCTGTTTTAAGAGCTTCCCACTGATTAAGAAATTCTGAACTGCCAATATAACATCTTGTTTCACAATATTCCAATAGTGCTTGTAGAATAAAGCTGTCATTCCATCTGGTCCGGGAGCTTTATTGCTGGGAATTTGTTTTAGAGCCTCTAATATTTCCTCTTCAACTGGTATTGCACTTAGAGATTCATTCTCTATATCCGAAACTTGCTTTTCAAAGAGATTATCCAGTTGTTCCGGAACATTTGGATTTGAAGAGGAATATATAGATTTAAAATGATTGATAAAAGAAGTCTCTATAACAGTAGAATCCATTGACCAATTACCTGGCGCCAATTTGATTGAGTCGATAGCATTCCTTCTTTGCCGGATGGTGGTTGTTAGATGATAAAATTTGGTATTTAGATCCGTCGATGTAAGCCATGTGAGTCGAGACTTTTGCTTCCATAAGATTTCTTCATATTCTCTTTGCTTGTGAATTCTATGTTGCAAAAACCTTTATTTTTCTTGATTAGAAGGAGTCATATCGGCTTCCTGTACTTCAAGAAGTTCACTTTAGAGTTGATGTATGTTGTGGTTGATCCTCCCGAAGTGATCTTTGTTCCAGACCTTGAGAGCTTCCTTGGTTGACTTGATTTTCTTGCAAAGAATATAAGATGGATTGCCGAAGTGACGTTTACTCTATGCTTCACTGATTATTTGATGACTTAAAGGTTCTCGAGTCCAGAATTCTTCAAACTTGAAAGAAAGAGCTTGACGAGTATTAGCTGTAGTGTATAGCAGGATTGGATGGTGATCTGATGCTGAGGATGCAAGATGTTGCAAAGTAGCATCTGAAAACAGTAATCTCCATTCTTGGTTTGCAATGGCTCTGTCTAATCTCTCTCGTATGAGTGCTTGACCTTATCTATTATTTGTCCATGTAAATTTTGGTCCCATATAGCCAATGTCTATAAGATCATTCCTGTCCATAAGAGCTTTTAGGCCCTTATTAGGATTATAATAGATAGGTTTTCCTCCAGATTTTTCATTTTGATCAATGAGATCGTTAAAATCTCCCAAGCAAATCCAAGGCCCTGGAAAAGCTTGATATAATTAATCCAAATGGCTCCAAAAGCCAACTTTATTGTTCCATTGGGCCGACGCATACACATAGGTAATCATCCAAGGTTGATGTGCAGGATCAGAGTAAACTAAAACAGAAATTGCATTAATATTTATATTTACAGGTTCGATTTCTACATCCAGTCGCCACAAAAGAAGCAGTCCACCTTTTTTACAAACTGCTGGATAGTGAACAAAAAGATTGAAACCTAAGCTATGTACAATAGAAATGGTGCGTTCATCTGACACCAAGGTTTCCGACAAAAAGATTACATCCGAGTTATATTTTCTAATATTAGCCCTTAAGTTCCTGATTGCTTTGGGTTGGGTTAATCCCCTGCAATTCCATGCCATTGTCCTCACTTGGTCTTTGGAGGCATTTTTAAGCTTGCCTCGCTAGCTGTTTTGGATTTTCCTTTCGGATGGGTTGGTGGTTTACTATAAGGATTGAATTTTGCTTTTCCTTTAGATTTTTTTTCTTTGCCTAGAGAACCAGACTGTAATTCCAGAAGAGCAAGAGCCATTGAAGTGTCATCAGAGTGTGGCTTTGGATCTATTTGTTCCACTTTGAGAAGACGCTGTGATTTTCTTTTTGGAGCTTCAGAAAATTCAACTTGATGCTATCTTTTGGAAGAAATATTGACTTGAGAATGACGTTGATCATTAGTGGTACATGCAGCTGAGTTCTCACTGAGTTCACAGTGAATACTTAAATCTTGTAACAGTTGAGATTTCTCTTGATTTGGAAAATCCATAGCCTTTCCAGACTCAAGGTCTGAAGGAAGAGTAGCAGAGAAATTATAAGGAGCTGTTGGAATGGAAGTGCTGAGCAGAGAAACATCTGAAGAAGAGTTGTAAATAAGCTCGGGCTTGCTGGCGTAGAAGAGTTGCTGAGGCCGATTGAGGATTAAATCCTGAGGGCCCATGAACAAAGGCCTTGACTCAATTGGTGGGTCAGAATTATTTTCGGGCCCCTTACCCAGACCGAGCCCAATGCCAATACCCATATAATCTTTCGGTTTAATATAGGGCTGTAGTGTCGTGTATGTCTGCTGCCAGTGTGCTCTCCATGTCGGTTGGGAATGAGATGATCCTATGGTTGTGATGGATGGAGCCGAAGCTGCCGAGCTTGATATTGGTACCCAAGAGTTATTTTCCTCTGCCACCTGCTCCTTCAAGCTTGAAGACAAAAGAGATATTTTGCTTGGATTTGAGGTGAGGTTACTAGATTCGGTAGATGGCTGAACAGTGAAGAAGTTAATGGTTCTTGGTGAGGAAATTAATGAGTGTTGATCACTATAGCTGATAGGATGAACTGCATTTTTTCCCATGGATGTTCTGCCCGTCTGAAGAAATTGCGATGGACAAAACAAAGTTTGCAAACTCAAGCTATTGGATGGAATTTCGTGAACTTTATCTCTGGTAAGTCCATCTGGTTCATTGAAAATAATCCCCTTTTGTTGGCTTGCATTGAGTGTTTTTTTTCCTTTGTTAAGCTTGACCGAAGTAGAGAGTTTGTGTAATTCCTCTGTTTCTTCAAATTGCCCATCACCCGTTTGACGAAATGCTTGTGTTGTCAAGAGTAGTTTGAAATTCTGCTCTTATCCATGGACCATACAGAAGTCTCGTTGGGGGTGAATTTATGAATCCACAAAAGATTTATGAGTGACCGAGCCTCCCACATGCATAACAAAAGTCGGACAGCTTCTCATATTTTATAGCAATCCATATTTCACCATTATCAGTCCTCGGCATCATGAATCCTTGCTGAAGTGGCTTTGTGATATCTAGTTCAACTTTAATCCTGATAAACTTTCTGAAGGCTAGACCATAAAGAGGATCTTCCTCCACTTTAATAAGATTACCGAGAGTTTTTCCTATTTCCATGGCATTGTTGAGTGTGATATGATCAAGTGGTAAACCATGGATTTGCACATTGAAAGTGGCATCGTTTAGACTGATTTCATTGAGTGTAGCACTCGGAGACCATGGTTTAAGAATTAACAAATGCCCTTTAATATTCCATGGGGCTTGATTAAGCACTCTTTGTTTATCATGGGAAGTTCGAAATGTGAATATAAACTTGTTTATATCCATCTCTTCTATTAGGAAATGTTGGATGAAATTCCAAGAGGCTTTAATACTGGATGATATTGCATATTTATTCAATGGTCTATCAGCTACTAACATTCCTATCAGGATTTTGTCTGATGTAGCTTGTGCTGTTTCTGGAGCAGGTTGTAGCTTGAGATCATGCCATGATAAAGCTTTGGTCTGGATGATCAGCGAGTCTATATCCATTTGATTAAGAAGAGGGAGCAGCAACAAATCTTCTGGTAGTTGCTAAAGAAGATGTAGAAGATGTATTCTGATGGTAGTTGGAAAAGTTCTCTTGTGTGTAAAAGTCCTCTTGTGTGTAAATTGTTTGCATGAAAAGGAGCAACAATAAGTGCAGAAATGTGAAACCACCTCCTAGAGCGAGAAGCTCTGACTTCTCTCTAGCCGGTATTAATCACGAATTTACTTTCCAATTAGACTGCTCAATCTCACCTCTTTGATTCCAACCCTAAACCTAGCACAAAGCCACTCTAGTCTCTCGCTCTCACTCCTTCATTGCCTCCCCCTCATCCAAACGTCAACGCCTCAGCCCATGTCCACATTGTGCCACTCCAATCCTCTCTTATGAGTTGATGTCTCAATCTGCTTATCTCATCGCTGCTCAACTCCTTTACTCTCCTCTCTATCAATGCAACGTTGCACTCGCCCCGTCTTCCTCGTCCAAAGCTCAGCCCCATGTTTGCTCCGTCTTCATCTTCATCTTCATGTCACAATCGGATTTAGGGATCTCAGGACAAAGGGGGAAGTAACATAGTGAAAGGGGTCAGAATCAATGTTTTGAATATCGTACCGGACGTCATACCGGTCAAGGTACTGGAACGAAATATTTCGATACCGGTACCGTTTCGAGATAGCGTTTCGTGATAACGTTTCGAAATAATCGATATATAAATAAATTATATATATAAATATATATAAAAATTATATTCCAAAATAATAGTCTATATATAAATAAATTATATATAAATACATATATATAAAAATTATAAATAATCTAGTATGAATTAGGGGTTAAAAAATAAGTTTGTAGTTTGAAAAAATGAAAAAAAAAAAAAAACACACAAGCCGAAATATAGGCCGGTACAGGCCGAAATTTAGTCCAGTATGGCCGGTACCGGCCGGTATTTTAGCCGGTACGGAACATATATAGTACCTGTACCGGCCGGACGGCCGAAACGAAAAATTTCGACCGTACTGGCCGGTACGGTACGAAATTTAAAACACTGGTCAAAATGAGTACTTCAGAACTTAGTTCAGAACTCAAAAGACTTTAGATGGGCTCACTGAGGCGTTCGTTGGCTAAGGCGTGCTGAATTTAATTTAACTTATAGACTATCGTGCTTAGGCCCAATTATCTTTTATTCAATGTTGTCTTTTATTTCTGTATGTTTCTTTCTATTCACTACAAGAAAAATGATCTACAAGAAAAATGATCTTTTTTAACACCAAAAATTACCGTAAATAACCCTCAAAATCGCTGCAAATAATCTTTTACAATTGTTGACTCACTTAAAAGTTAAACCAGCGAAATCCAAAAATCATCGCAAAAAATATTTATTTGCAGCAATTTTTTTCGTTGCTAATAATGCAAATTATGCCGCAAATAACGTTCATATTTTAGCTACTGCGAAAAAGTATTTGCAGCATTTTATATCGTTGCAAATACACAAAATATCACCTCAAATATCTTCATATTATTTGCAGCGTGTTCAAAAATTGCCGCGAATAATTTTTTGTTGCGGTGGTTAAATTCGTCGCAAATAAGATTGTTTCTTTTCCAGCGAGTAATTGTCGCTGCAAAAGATTATTTGCGGCGATATGTAGAGTCTTCAATGACGAAAAAATTATTTCCAGCAAATTGTACTCGCCGAAAATGATGTTTTAGAAAATAAAATAAAAAATGCACAAAACAGAATGAATAAAAAATATAATGCACATCCAAATTCTATTCACTATGAGATTTCTGGATGGCCACACAAAGCTCAAGCTATATATATTGCAATTTAGTATTTATATCAAACATTTATATCAAATAATAATGAATCAACTATATATACAACCACACCACCTTATATAACTAAGAAAGTCTCTAAATTCAATTCTCACATCTTTTCTTTTTTCACATTACCTAGCTCCACTCAATACATGTGCAAACAACTAAATCAAAAAAACACCCAAACAAGAAAGAGAGTGAAAGGGTACTCACAATCATCACACGAAGTGAAGGTGCTTATTCCTGGATAAACCAAAGATGCTTATTCCGTGAAGGTGCTTCATTAATATTCTCAATTAAAAACTCATTTAATAGACAATAGAGTAAATAGTAAGGACCATGGCAAGGAGTTACAGTTAAATATGAGGCTTGAATCAAATGACTCACCTCTGTCGTGTTTCTTCCTTCTCGAGCATTATAATCTATGATTTTCATCTCAATAAATTTGCACTGCTGTAGTCTGCAAGAGATTAGAGCATGTCATAGATTAAAAATGATACAAGTTAACAAAAACAGAAACAGGGAGTTCATACAGGAATCTATGAATGACATAGCTTACATCAAGTACCCAGCTTAGAAAAGAAGTCTATTGCATAAAGAAATGCCATAACCTTGGGAATATAAAACATTGATAAGTACATTCATCCAACAACTTGGGGTTGTATGAACCAATATCATTTCACCAATAAGCTCCATGTAGGTCTCATATTCAAGCATGTGATCGGCCATTATGATATTCAAGGAATATATCTCGAGTCTTTTGAGAAAAAAAAATTTACATCATCATTCACAGCTAGAGCACCAAAGAAATCAGATTCTAATTGAACTTCCAACTACTGTAGCCTCCAACAAAGTTCAAGCTCATCCAAGATAATGAAAATCATATATATTTTCTTGATAATTAATACACACTCAAAGAGCATTAATACCCCACTCACTTGTGGCAAAGAAATATTTTATTCCATTAGAATTTCATTATAAATGCCCCAAAGCAAAATACATACATATATATATGAGCTAAACTAGAGAGAATAAATTAAAATTACTATTGTAGAAAAACTAGGCAATCCCACTCTACCAACAGATCATAAACCAATCAAATCATGTTGGGGAAGTTGATCAGTAGAAGAAAAAGAAGCATACTAAATACATACAAACAATTACTCAAAGCTTCACTCACCAAAACCATGGACAATACTAGAGAATGCCATTGTACAACTAATTCCTATCAACAAGAAATTTTGCTTAGCACAACACATCGATTTGTTCTAGGATGCTTATGCATAATGATAAACCACATTACAACCTAAAACAGTTCCTCAATCAGTTCCTTATACTTTTTGGCATGGTTACTTAGTATTTAACATCTGATTTTATTTACTTCTCTATTGGGTTATTTGAGTTGTTCCTCAATCTGAATCTCTCTAAGAACTGGTCATAGTGGACTATATGCTTGTCTAAAGGGAGCACAAAAACCCAACCAGCTTACATGCCTTACTTAAGGTTTTAACCCTCTTATTTACAAGCTACACACACACACACACACACACACAACAATTGAGTCTTCCATTTCTTTTGTAGAGTCAAGAAGCCTTCCAGCCTGACCATGAATAATTTTTGTAACTACACTGGGTAAACTCATCAATGCTGCATGATAAAGTATTACATGCACAGAAAAAAATATCCTCACCAATACTTAAGTGTCTCGAGAATATATTTAATCATTTTCTGTTCAGATCTCGTCCATGCACTACAAGCACTTTGCCCAAAATAAGTTCACAAATCTATTAATTTCATACTTAAATTGAGAAGTCGTTATAAAAATATCATTGTGCATATTGCGTGTATGTATATAGAGAGAAACTGAGAATCTTCATAGGCCTCTTGAGCATTCACATGGTGTGTGGAGAACACTCATGGAGGCAGAACAATGTATATTGTACATTTATGTGCAAGAGAAAGGGAAGTTTCACGCAACATCAAGCTTAAATTTACTAAAATTGTCTTCAATCAATGTGGATACAAGAGGCAGCAAACTAAAACTGTAGTGATGCTAATTACAAGCATTTAGCTTTTATTGCAAAAGAATGCAATGAAGCTACATAATCATAGTACAATAATTTTTAAGCTCAACCTACACAATGAGAACTCATCCTCAAACCTTTTACGAACTCATTTTACAAATGTACCCATGGTATGTTCATCTGTCCTATAAGTCATTTGTCCCACTTTTGACATGGTAGTAACCAAAAACAGTTTTGAGTAAGAATGTTAAATGCATGACGCATGGCAAAGTTAAAATGGTTTTCACATCAAAATGCCAAAAAAATAGTACAAGTATCTCCCGAAAGACAAGCTCTAAGTTCATGACACTTCTATCAAGTAAAACACACAAAAATGTTCTTACATTCATGCAAAGAACCAAGAAAAAGACTTGTTAAAACTCGGTCTACAACTCTGCATCTTAAGAAGCACCACTGCGTAGTGTTTGAGCCTTTGGTTTCTTAGGAGATAACTAAATCTCAAGTTGCATAATGAGATGCATATATAGAATTATGTCATACCAAAAACAACAGTCAAATGCAAGAACCCCCAAACCAAAACCTGAGTACAGAGATTGACAAAGGGAAGAATCGAAACTCACAAGGGAGTGACAGAGTAGTAAACCGCATGGGGGCTGTGGATTACGAATAGAGCAAGGGAGAGAGGGAGGGCCTCGGGCTGCTGGGCTAGGCGTGGAGGAGAAGGGGGCTCCGACGGCAGACTGGTGATGGCGTCAAGGTGTGATTGGTGGTGAATGGCACCCATAATGGCACCAATCATGGAGAAATCATTGAGAGAGAGAGAGAGAGAGAGAGAGAGAGGTGAGGCCAGATTCGGGAAAACCTAATATTTCCGTCGTGGGGGCTGGGGGAGAAGGAAGGGGTGGTCGTCGAGGTGAGGTGCCGGTGGGGTCGCTGGCGACAAGCTGTGCGCGGCAGAGACTTGCGGGAAAATAGGGATTAGGGAGAGAGAGAGGGGGGGGAGGGGGGAGACGGCGCTGGAGAGAAAGAAATGAGGGGAAAACGTTAGGCGCGGGGTTTAAATTTTATCGTCTTTTTCGGTGCTTTTTATTCACCGCTAATAAGGTTTAAATGGCAGCATATGTTATTACAGTGACAATGTTCGCCGTAAATATTATCTATTGCGGTGATTTTCTAATTGATGGAGATTTAATGCCACTACATTTGAAAAACTTTATTGCGACAACAAATATCGCCGCAAAAAGAACAAAAGTCGCTGCAAAAAAATTGTACATTAATCTCCCGCGTGATTTCCCACTTCGCGTTGGACATTAAGTGGCGACTTCGAATTCACCAAAAATAAGGTCTAATTTTTTTGCAACAAATTTAAAATCCCTGCAAAAGATCTTATTCTTATTTCCGATGATTTTTAAAGTTAAAAAATTGCTGCAAAATGTCACTTTTGCAATTGCAGTGATTAAAAAACCGTCGAAACAAGTTTTTTTAATATGTCGGCAAATTGTTTCATCCCAAAAAATGAAAAATTGCTGCAAAAGACCAATTTAGTATTTGTGGCGAATATATCCGTCACAAAAAGTAAAAAAATCGCCGCAAAAGACCAGTTTCAAAATTTTATGTAAAAAGATCGCGATGATGTAAAAATAGCCGCAATTAAAGGCTTTATACGGCGATTTTATTTCTAACGGACATAAAATCGCCGCAAAAGGCCTTATGTCTTGTAGTGATTGTTGCTTATGTAATCGGATTTGGCCCTTTTTGGTGCGTTAGTATTCTGTTGGGAATCCCTTCCATTTTTTTTTTTTTTTGAAATGAATCATCTCATTAATAAGAACAAATCAATTACAGAATTTGTCAAACAAGACATTACCTGAGATAAACTCAGGACTCTCCTCGATCATTACAATCTCATCACTATAATTAAGACTAAACTTAGCTAGTTGGTTTGGAACACCATTTCCTGCTCTCGGTAACCATGCAACATTTCAATCTTGTTGTCTATTAAGTAGTTCTTTAATATAAGGATCGTGCTACAGCCCCCGCTGGGGGCTCCCGCTGGGAGCTCCCGCTGGGGCTGTAGTGTATTTTTATATGTGTTTTTTTTTTAAGTTGTTTTTTATATAATTTTTTTTAATATTTTTTAATATTTTTTAAAAAATAAAATAAATTTAGAACATTATTAAAAATACTTTCTTAATCAAGAAGTAAAAAAAAAATTATTAAAAAATACTTCCTTAATCACGAAGTAAAATAAAAAATCATATAAAAATATTTTATATTTTACTTCGTGATTAAGCAAGTATTATTTAATAATATTATAAATTTTTTTATTTTTTAAAAATATTTAAAATCATTAAAAACATCTACATAAAAAAAAGAATTAAAAAATACACATAAAAAAATACACTAGAGCTCCAGCGGGAGCTCTAGCATTTTCCTTAATATAATCCACTACTTGCCCAAACCAGAGCCAATTCTCTTCTTTACTATTGACTGCCTTCACAACACTTTGTACGTCACCTTCAAATATTACATTGCGTAAGTTAAGTTCATGGCACAAAACCATTGCTCTAAATAATGCCAAGCATTTAGCTAGCACTGGTTTGGAGTTAAAACACTTTTTAGCAAGGAGTGTAACTAGAACTTCTCCTTCGCAGTCCCGAACTATAACTCCAATACCCATTTTCTTAACATTTTTGTGTAGTGCAGCATCCCAATTAGCCTTAATGTAACCTTCTGAGGGTGTGTTCCATGTTCTAGTGTTGTTGGAACTAATATGTCATTGCTGACCTTCTTGCCTTCTCACCTATGCAGTCTTAAACTCTTCCATCAGCTCATTGGTTCTCAATACAAGACTTTTTGGATCAGTCATTCTACCTTCAAACAAAAATGTATTCCTCCGTAGACATATTTTCCTCAGCATAATAGTAACCCAACTAAGAGTAACATCATTTAGAGTCTTTGTACACCTTCTCCAAAGCTCTAAAAAATTCATTTCATTCACATTCCATTTCTGCATTGGACTTGCTACATCATTCCATATGTCATTAGCCGCAACACACCTCCATAACACATGCACCTCTGTTTCAACCTCTTGCTCACAAACCATACACATTGGATTGTCTACCACCCATTTCTTATACAGATTTTGTCTTGTTGGCAACACACCTTGACAAGCCTTCCACATGAAGTTCTTCACGGTCCTTGGTACCTCCAATTTCCATAACTTCTTCCAACACTTTTCCAAACCATTCTTTATAGAAGACTCTCCCTGCAACATATATTTCTGATTTAGAGCAGAGTGATAAGCACTCCTTACACTAAAATTTCCATCACCTATATATCCCCAATAACTCTTATCGGGTCCTCCAAGGAAACTAATAGGAATATTACAAATCTGCTTTGCCTTTTCCTCAGTAAAAATTTCAACAACTAACTGTTCATTCCAGCTGTGATTCTCCTCGTCTATCAACTCATTCACTCTTGCATCTCGGTCCAACCTACTAACCTGTGATTGCACACTAGAAGATTCTAGAGAGTGAAGCCATTTATGCCCCCATATCTTAATATTTTGGCTATTACCCACCCTCCATCTTAACCCTTTTTTCAACAGATCAATTGCTGAGAACAAACTCCTCCAGATTAAAGATGCACCCTCCCTAGTTTAGCTTCCATTAAAAATTTCCTCTTGGAATACGTTTCTTGAAAGATCTTTGCCACCAAAGAAGATGGAAACTACATCATTCTCCAACATTGCTTGGAAAGCAAAGCCTCATTAAAACACTCCAAATCCCTAAACCCCATACCTCCTTTACTCTTAGATTTCCCCATTGTATCCCACATCTTCCAATGAATCTTCTCCCCCCCCCCCTCCCTGCTACCCTACCAGAATCTAGCAATAATGTTAGAAATCTCATGACATAAATTCTTAGGTAGCCGAAATACACTCATCGTGTACATAGATATAGCTTGTAATACACTTTTTATAAGAACTTATTTTCCTGCTTGAGAGAGAAATGAATTTTTCCAATTGTGCATTTTCTGTCATATACGCTCCTTTATTCCTCTAAAAGTCTTAAATTTAGACCTCCCCACCAAAGCTGGTAATCCCAGGTACCTTTCATAGCTCCCACACACCACCTCCTGCTTCTTGAATAATATCACATCTCTCATTAGCTCTAGTATTAGAATTGAAAAAGAAATATGATTTTTGTTTATTTAGCATCTGACCTGATCCTGCCTCGTAAAGTTGCAGCAATTCATGAATCTTCTTCCATTCTAAAACCTTTGATCTATAGAATAGAATACAAGCATCTACAAACATAAAATAATTAATACATGTCCCACCTATTCTCACTCAAACACCTTTTATATCCCCCTTCTTCTTCGCTACATTAATCAAGGAGTTTAAACCTTCAGCACAAAGAATAAAGAGATAAGGTGACAAATGATCACCTTGTCTCAACTCCCTCTTTGGACAAAAAACCTCCCCTGGAATACCATTAACCAAGACTACCTAGCTAACAGAACTGACACACTCCATCACCAACTTAACCCACTTTCCCCTGAATGCTAACTTCACCATCAAATCCTCCAAATACCTCCATTCAACCCTGTCACCTTAAACGGAATCCCTTCCAATTAAGGTGCTTGCAAAACTTTTTTTGGAATTATCTGGAATATTAGAAAAAGTTATTCATTTTCCCTCTCATCTTCTTCCTGGAAAAATCACCCTTGAAGTGGGATTTTTATTATTACACAACATTTACATCAGGAGATCTGTTACATTTTGGTATCAAAGAATCAGTTCTATAAATCTAAGAAGTAAGCAGTTATGTTGCCATGGTTGATGGGTCTAGGCTGACACAACTTCAGGATGGCCTCAATGCTTTGAAGAAGGCCACAGATGCACAAAAGAAGACTTCTGATGCCCAAAATAGACCTTGGAGACTGAGATGTTGGCCCCTAAAGGACAAGTAGAAGTTTTTACTCTGCGACTAGCAGTTTTAACCACAGAAATGTAGAAAAGAAATCAGGGGTACAATCTTGGGTCCTCTTCTGCAGGAGAGAGTAGGGAAGACATAGGTAGTACACATGGGGGAGATGTCCAAATAAGGACAATGAGTTTGGAGTTTCCTGTTTTTCAGAGAGATGACCCCATTGGATGGCTGTATAAGGTACACCATTTCTTTAACTTTCGTAACACACTGCCATAGCACAAGGTTAGGCTAGCCTCCTTTCACATGGAAGGAAATGCTTTTGTTTGGTTTCAAGATCTAAAGGAGTCTAGGCAATTGACTGATTGGGATTCACTGATTAGGGCACTTTTGGTTAGGTTTGGACCAAATGCCTATGATGACCGCATAGAGTCTTTAACTAGACTTAGACAAAGTGGGACTGTTAAGCAATACAAAACTAGATTTGAGACCCTATCGAATAGGTTAAGGGGACTGTTTGAGCCTTACAAGCTCAACTGCTTCCTAAGGGGCTTGGGGGATGATATCAGACCACCCGTGAGGATATTTAACCCTCCCACACCGATAGAAACCTACAATTTGGCCAAGATTTAGGAGGAAAAGCTGAACCTACACAAAAAATTCCCTAAAATAGTACCATCTTTTTCCCCAAAACCAAGAATCTTAAAAAACCCTACCCCACCAAAATCAACCATACCCATCCAAAAGATCAACCAACACTAGAGGAAAGAGAGGAGGGAGAAGGGATTATGCTATTATTGTGACTCAAAATGGGGCCCAGGACATAAATGTCAAAGTTTTAAGCTCTACTTACTTGAGGAAGTCCAATGGGAAGGGGAGCTAGAAAAAGGAAAACCCTATAGAATCAATGGAGAATATGGAAGGCAAGGAAGTCGCAGATCTGAGCAACCTTATAGAAAACTCAGAAATATCCCTACATGCAATCACAGGGTCTCTTAATCCAAAAATCATGAGAGTCAAGGGTAAGATTGGACCTAGATGGATAACCATTTTTATTGACTTAGGATCCACCCACAATTTCTTGGATCTAGAAGTGGTGAATACTGCACAAGTTCCCTTGATTTCACCAAGGGAGTGAGGGTCAGAGTAGCCAATGGGGAGCTAATTCCTAGTGAGGGTCAAGGCAAGGGAATCAAGGTGACTGTCTAGAATACTTGTTTTTCCATTGATGTGTTTATCTCGATTCTAGTAAGCTGTGATATGGTGTTGAGCATATAGTAGTTGAGGAAGTTAGGTCTCATTTTGTGGAATTTTGAAGAGCTAAGTATGATAATTACTTGGGAAAACCAGTGCAACTAAAGGGCTTAGCTGCATCACAATTAATTGAGAAAGGGTCCTTGAACATGTTTAATAAAATGGAATCTAAATGGGTGGTCTTACAATTAATGGAAGAAGAAAACACCGAGCAGGTCAGATCTGAGTGTAAATCCCCCTAGAAAATTCAATAGCTACTAGGGGACTTTCAAGAGGTGTTCACTGAGCCTAAGGGGTTACCTCCACCCAGATCCCATGACCATGCCATAAACTTACTTCCAAGAACCAAATTGTAACATCTCACTCCCAAAATTTAAGAATAAAATCACTTTTAGAAATTTTTGGGAAAGCCGGAGTGCTACTATTGAACCTGACTTAAATATATATATATATATATTTTAATTCTAAAGTAAGCATCAAGTACAAAGATTTCTTATAATAAATAGTCATTTTGTATTAAAATACTAAAATCATATATGAGAGTGCACGAAAGTATTTACTAAAATTTCTCAAATTTGTGCCATAATCATAACTTAAAATCTCTGTATATGATCTAGGTCATTGTCACGCCTCCCTAGACTATGTTCCTTCCTGCAACTTTAACTTCATAAATATTCTAACCTGAGATGGTTTAAAAACATAAAAATACACAGAAATGAGTCGATGACTTAGTAAAAAACCTATCATAATGTAAACATACTTAACATAAGTTTTTTTCATAAAAGTTTTCATACTAAGAACTTAAAATCATGACTAATCAAACTGATGTTTATGTTATGCATGACTTAAAATAAAGAAAAATTTTCTTTGCCAAACAATGGCAAATAAAATTTTTCTTTATTTTTTGTGGAGGTTAGGAATTTCCCGCCTCCAAAATGCACATTTGAGATTTCCTCGTTTGTGCGAATTGGGGCAAAGTCCCCGAAGACAAAAGTCTCTTGTTGGAGCTAACTGACAGAGAACACTCATGTGTTGATATAGTCCTCAACTAGGCTAAAGTGAACGACGGCGGCCTGGGGACCTAGCAACTCCTAACCGCCGCCAACATCGACAGGTTCCTCGTGGTGCCTAACCGTGCCCATGTCAAGGGCGTAAACTTAAGGCAGTGGCGCCTCCGGCAAAGAGGCGTGCTTCTCAGTCTACTTAGCCTCCCCAAAAGTGCCCCTGTCATAGTGAAGATGACAAGGGTGAGACTACTGAATCCGTCATGGAGGCCGAGGTGGAATCAACAAGGGTCGTGGCTTTTGATTCTAACATTGTTGTTAGGTGAAAGCCTTTCTTGTGAGGATGTCGCCGCCAACATCACCAGGTCTTGACGACCTCAATGGGCTCATGGGGCAAGCCCTTGTTGACTTGCCCCCTAAGGGGTCCGCTTTAGTGAGTACTCCACCATTTAAGTTTCTTTCCCTTCTCTCCTTGACTTTGACTCCCAGTGGCAGCGAGATATCTGAAAACATTTATGATGCATTTTCTATAGGTGTGTCTGGTATATACTAGTTTTGAAAAGTTAAGATTTGATATTGGACCAATTTACTACCGGAACCGAAATTTTCAATTTTTTCGGTTTTGTTCTGGTTTGATTTTATTTTATTTTACGAGCTATTTATGTTAGTAATAATACTATGTTTACATATATTAAACTATTAATATATATATTATAGTACAAGTACATTATTTTATAACAATTAATACAAACTAGTATAATATTAAATTTAACTATAGTCTATATAAGTTCTAGACTTTTTATATGACTAAATATGATCAAATGTGTACAAATGTATTTATAAAAAAAATATATTATAATTTATTATGTCAAAAATGTATTTATCTTTGATATATATATATAACATATATCTATCAAAAGTAAGTTTAAATTAATAACTTAATATTAATATTTATGTTTAAGACTAAAATTTTATATTATATTAATTAGTAATTTAACATATAATATATAATATAACAAAAAAATTATATGTAATATAAAAAATTATAAACATATATATCGGTATGGTTCAAACTGCTTACAAGTCGAACCGAACCCAGTGTAGTCCAGTCTGATTCAACCAGTTCCCATTTTTTATACATTAAAAAACCGAGTTATACGGGACTTTTACAAAGTTACGAGACACAAATATGCTTGGATTGATGCTCAGATAAAAATGTTTTAGGGATATTCTTATTGAAATTTGAAAAGTGGAGTCTATTGAAGTGAATTTTACTTTTTTTTTTATTGAAGATATTTTATTTCTAGAAGTTTTATATTTTTTATTACGACAATCGAGTACGACTGAGAATATTTTACAATAAATTATTTGAATTGAGTATGAAGATTTGAGAAAGTTTTGAGAAAATAATAAAGAAATTTGGCCAAATAACTCTATATTTTATCCCAATTGGGGTTGGTTTTGGTGCAATTTTTTTTCCACGAATAATCCCTCAATTACTAATTGAGTAATGTTAAATATAATTTTGAAATGTAAAAATTTTTTTACTTATTTTATTTAAGAAAAAGTAAAATTTATTATTAAAAAATTAATTTTTTTATATAAATCTTATATTTATCCATTTTTTTTTTTAAGTACAGAAGAATTTCACAACTTAAAACCTTAAACATCATTTATTTTTTTTTCTACCTAACTTGGCAGAGAAGATGTAGAAACACGTGAGACTGCCACGTGAAAAACTCTGTTTAAAAAAATTTTAAATATTATTATTTTAAAAAATTAAAAATAAATAAATTGTTCCTTCTCTCTTTCTTTTTTTTTTCTTTTAATTTACTTATTTCTTAATTTTTGAAAATAAGAATAACTTTTTTGTACAGTGTGAAATTTTAAAAATAGAGTTTTTCTGTACTGGTACGTGTATCTGCTTATAAAATACGACCAAAACAAATCCGTCGAAGATTGTCTGTCTCCGATTCCGTCTGGATAGGAAGACCCGAGCTTGGAATAAAGTACTGTTTGGGTAACACGAAAAACACGTGCTCAGTTTTTGAGGAGGTGCCTTTTTCTACTGATTCCCTCCTTTAACAAAGCAACTCCAGTTCCAAGTTTTTATATGCTCTCTTGTTTTTGTTGCGGTGTTGCAGAAGAGCAAGCAACTCTCTAATGGGGGAAACAATTAAGGATGGTTTTCTAGCGGCTGTGCATTCCACGGTTTTCAAAGAATCGGAAAATCTGGAAGGGGCTTATGTTAAGATTGAGGGTTACGATTTCAATCAAGGAGTAAACTACTCTCAGCTTCTCAGGTCCATGGTCTCCACCGGGTTTCAAGCTTCCAATTTCGGAGATGCCATCGATGTCGTTAATCAAATGGTTAGTTTCTTTTTCGAAAGACCCCCGATATTGCGTGATTGATGCTAAACCTACTCATGTATGTGTATGAGTGCATATAGATTATTTTTAAAAGAGCTTTGGAAATGGTTTGAAGCTAGATTGGAGGCTTTCTGATGGGATTGTTACGGAAGATTGCAGTGAGGAGGAGAGGGATCCGATCTACAGGAAGTCTGTGAGATGCAAAGTTTTCCTGGGTTTTACTTCAAATCTTATATCTTCTGGTGTTAGGGATGTGGTTCGCTATGTTGTTGAGCATCATATGGTGGGTAGGGCTGTAAAGCTCTTTATGTTTTTAATCAAAGTTTCATTTTTCTTGGTTGTAAGGTAGGAAAAGGAAATACACAAGTATATCTTTTATCATTAAAAGTGTTCTTCTCTTCTGAATGTAGGTTGATGTAGTGGTTACGACAACTGGCGGTATAGAAGAAGATCTTATAAAATGCCTTGCACCCACCTATAAAGGTGACTTTGCTCTACCTGGAGCTTATTTGCGTTCAAAAGGTCTGAACCGCATTGGTAACTTGTTGGTACCTAATGACAACTACTGCAAATTCGAGGACTGGATAATTCCAATTCTTGACCAGATGTTGAAGGAGCAAATTGAAGAGGTATATCTTTGACGCTATTCTACTACGAATTGAGGATTGCATACTCAAAGTCATTTGCTACTCATGACTTTCTTTTGTGATTTCTTTTACGGTCTACTCAGCTTGTTTGATGTGTGCAAATTCATCATATTTGAATCTGGACTCTTGGGTTTGCTTCAAGTTCGGTGGAGTCATATATCTGGTGGGCTTCAACTCTTGCCAAACTTATTTGAGCTGATACATAAGTTTTGGTCTTCCAACCCACATTTGCTTTATACAATCCATTGGGGAACTGTGAAGAGAAAATATTATTTTTAACATGTATTTATGCATTTTCTTTTCTTTTTGTCCCGTTGATGGACAATTCATTTCTCTCCCACTTTCTTGTTGGTTATGCACTGCTCTTTGTGAAAGTTATCAGGATTTCCTCATCTCTTTTCTTTGTTTCACAGAATGTATTATGGACGCCATCTAGATTGATTTCTCGCTTGGGAAAAGAAATTAATAACAAGAGTTCATACCTCTACTGGGCATACAAGGCGAGTGCTCATAGCTTAATATATTGAGACTGGGCCTTCTTTTTTCCCATCTTAGCATGTTTCTGAATGTCATGGATGCTTATATTTCTTTTTTTCTCCTTTTTTTATGTTCAACATTGTTCAACGTTCTTGCCTTTTGCTGACAGGTAAAATTATGTCATTTAAATTTTTTTTTTTTTTGATAAGTTGATGTCATTTAAATTTTAGCAGTGTTAGTTAAGGGATCTTGTATTATTTGGTAAGATTAGCAATGATGCCAATGATTCCAAGCTCGTAATTAAGAAATTTTGTTTCTTAGATTTTCTAGCTACCCTATATACCAGGAAAATGAGGGGCTAAGTTATAGAATTTTTGTTTATGGTTCTCTTATAACCTATCTCTCTATTGCTGGCTCAAATTTGAGTTCTCAAGCAACTTAAAACTCTTTAGCGACACACTTAAGGGTATGTTTGGGAACACAATTGTTCTCAAACTACTTCACAACTATTTACAGACAGTTCAATACTATTCACAAACAGTTAACTATTATTCATAAACTATTCACAAACAATTAGCTACTATTCACAAACTATTTCATTACTATTCACAGATGATCTGAGATACTCTTAACATCCAAATGGAGCCTAAGGAGGAAATAGATAGAGAGAGAGAGAGAGAGAGAGAGAGAGAGAGAGAGAGAGAGTTGCAATATGAAAATCCAGAAGAGTTCTAGAACAAATATACCGTCATTTTAATGCTTTTGACTGTTTGAATTGACTAAAAAGAGCTTAATTTAGATATTTTATCTAGATTTTTCAGATTCCTCTCTATGGATACTGAGGTTCCAGCTACAACCTCCTTACAGAGCTTTGGTTAACATGTGAATGCATATTAGAATTTTGTACATGCTTCAGACCTTGGGACTTTGTGTAACGGGCTGCTAATTTGCAGTATTTTTTGTATGATCTGTAAAAGTGACCTATCAAATTTGGCCTTGGCAAATATTTTTGGACAAGTAATTATAAACGCTAACATGTCCTGGAATAATAGGAATGGGACTCGAGCAAAGAAAAACTTTAATTTATATGGATGGTTTTTTGGCTGTTGATGTGTATTAGATGTTTGGGCGATAGAACTCCACTTACATGGAATATAGTGCACTTGCTACTCTAAAGGCTCGTTTGTTTTCAGAGATGAGTTGAGATTAAAATTAAAAAATTCAATAAAATATTATTAGAATATATTTTTTAATATTATTTTTGTTTTGGAATTTGAAAAAGTTGAATTGTTTATTTTATTTTGTATTGGAAGTTGGGAAAGTTGTAATGATTAGATGAGATGAGATGAGATGAAATATTTTCTGAAAACTGCTACTTAAGTGGTAATATTGATAGTCACAGAGATTTGATCTTCTTTGTTGATTATACTTGCAGAACAACATCCCAGTTTACTGTCCAGGCCTAACAGATGGCTCACTAGGGGACATGTTGTACTTCCATTCCTTCCGCAGCCCGGGTCTGATTATAGACATAGTGCAAGGTATGCATATTCCTTTTCAATACTGTTGCATGCTTGTACCTTGCAAGTGAGAAATTTTTTATGATGAGGAAGTCCAGAGACTATGCAAACGCAACATGTCTTTAATCCAGATAAACTCTGGAAAAGAATAGAACAGCATATTACCTTACAAGTTCAGAAATGAAACTACAATGGTTAGTTTTTGACCAGATATTAGAGCCATGAATGGTGAAGCTGTCCATGCAAGCCCTAGGAAGACCGGCATGATAATTCTTGGAGGGGGCCTTCCAAAACATCACATTTGCCATGCGAATATGATGCGAAATGGTGCAGATTATGCTGTGTTTATCAATACTGCACAGGAGTTTGATGGGAGTGACTCTGGAGCTCATCCTGATGAGGCTGTCTCATGGGGGAAAATAAGAGATTCAGCTAAGACTGTTAAGGTATATCTTCTGTACATCTCATCATCACTGTTCCTTTTGACTTCCAGCTTTCTTTTGCATTACAAATTGTTTACAAACGCAAACATGTTGTTTGCTATCTTTCCTTGTATGCATGAGCTGTTTTGCCTTCATTTCAGTTATTTGCTCATATATTATGTATATATATATTTAGTTGTATGCATGCATGCCCTGTATATAAAAGTTCTATGGAAATATGATTCTGGTTGTTCTCCTTTTGATTGAATTGACTAGGTACATTGCGATGCGACCATTGCTTTCCCTCTACTGGTTGCAGAAACATTTGCCTCTAAGGAGAAACAGTTTCTTCAAGATTAAGGCTTGATACAGATTTTGACTAGGTACAGATTTATTTAATAGCTGTGCACTGATCTTAACAAAGCACTTGTCAGTGAAAAAAGTCCTGCCAGCTGCTCAAGGTATAGCCTCTTTCTGCTTGTCGCTTAGAACCCCTGAAATTTGTAATACTGACGTGCCAGGGTTGGGACTTAGAAGGCAAACTTGGAGACGCTGATATATGGTCGGGAATGAGCATTCAAACTTAGGTAAACTAGTCGCGTATCTGTACCATGCCCACGAAAATTGTTTGACTTTTTAAATCAGTTTATATCATGATTCTGGATTTTTCTGAATATGGCATTGTTTGATTAGGAAGAACTGGGCAAACCAGCTGTTATTACAGCTATCTCAGCTTATTTTGAATTCAATCCCACCAACAGCTCATGGGTGCAGGCCTTGGTCTTGAGGTATCACTCCCTTCAAGATTTAAGGTTCAACACCTCATGGGTGCAAACAATCCTTTGGGACCACACCTCCTAGTGAAAAACCAGCGATTTAACCTTGCAGGGAAACTTTTGAGGTTGCGGTGCATGGGACCGGGGTTTACTTTGTAGGGGTGGGTCCGAAAGGCCCTGCCTTGGAGAAGTTCCCCGACATTAAAAAAAAAAAAAAAACTATGCTAGGTGGTAGCTAAGGGGCATGATTGGTCTGGTAATTTTTATTCTGGGAGGAAACAACAGAGATTGGTTAATGTAGGCAAGACATTCTCAAAAGTATTTGCACGAAAGGAGTCTTAACACGTCGTGTAATCTTGTGGATGGGGAGATTGGATAGGTAAAGAATGAAGATATGCAGATTTTACAGTGTATTCACCGTTGTTATTTAGGGTCCAGATGATCTCATCCCGAGAATTACTAAGCCTGCTTGATGAATATGCATTTTCATAATTTCATGCACACTTACCTCATCCAACAAGTCCTGGAGTTTGTCAAAAGTTTACTCTCTCATGTTCGACTTGAGCAGTTCCTTTTAGTTTTGTGAATTGGGTTGCTTCTGTATCAACCAACGTTCAAGTTGATGCGTGTTTAGGGGAAAAGCATGTGTCTATTTCTATTGGATCTCTTCTCTCTAGCCACCCTTTCCAGAAGAACCTGCAGTCTACTTATTTTGATCGCATCTTGCTCGTGAAGATGCAAACCTCATTTAGCCAATAGACCCGAATTTACCTGAGTCTTTATGCAGATTGATTTCCATACTTTTCAGCGTGCAGTGGTGTCATTTATTTTCCATCGAAACTCCAATCCCACCAACAGCTCATGGGGGAGAAAAGGCCATGAAAAAATAGAGTTTTTAAGAGAGATTTTGTTCTTTATCTTCAATTCTGCCATATATGGTCACACTAGCCAATATATTATATTTTAAATGACTTTTTATTTAAATAATTGACTTATGAAACCATTTAAAGTCTTCAGAAACTTTTTCTTGAAATTGCGAAAGCAAGAAGAGTGGGATTGAAGATTTTTTACTACCTACAATTCGAAAAGAGATATGCTATGTCAGTCTTTCTCTGAAATGAATGATATCAAGATGTCTTTGTTTTAACTAGACATCTCTAGCACAAGTATTCGAAACTAAAACGAACTGGAGAATCTTCCTGAACATTATGAGTAGATCTTTAAACAAATTTGATAGCCAAAGCTCCAGATTTCTAGCCTACAATAAAAGAATAAAAAGTCATCTACAAAGAGCAAAATTACACAGCTATCTCCTTCTCTGCAGATTTAGATTTTGATACCTTTTAAAAGACCCATATTCTCACCACGCAGGAAAAGCCTGGGGTGAACTTCCTTCCATTTCTAGAGCAAATATAAATAACAAGGGGGAGAGGGGGTCTGCTTGACATAAACCTCAACCTGGATAAAAGAAACCTCGAGCTCTGTTTGGAAAGAAGACGACCATTGGATTAGATCAAAGGTTTTTGTCGTGTTAATCTTTTGTTGTCATTAAACCTTCATTCCCACTTTTCCTTTTCATGTTGGAGAGTAGTTCATTAGCACCCGCACTTTCCCTGTATTGTACTAATTCCTATTCCTGAGCTTGCATTCCATACAAAATGGTCCGTCCGTCCATCCATCCATGTTGTCGAAAAACAATAACAAAAGATGTGTCATATGTTATCCTAGAAGCCAAGCCATACATCTTGA
This sequence comes from Juglans regia, assembly GCF_001411555.2. Taxonomy (NCBI): domain Eukaryota; kingdom Viridiplantae; phylum Streptophyta; class Magnoliopsida; order Fagales; family Juglandaceae; genus Juglans; species Juglans regia. Next base: position 10,983,812 of record NC_049909.1, on the reverse strand, counting down.
ATTAAACTAAATTAAAGATACAAGAGGAGATGGAATACACGCTTGTGGATTGACACTTGGGGAGAGTGGTGGTGTGGCATATGTATGGATTTGATAGCTGGAAAGTAATAGATAGAATATTTTTCAATTTAGTAGATAAAAATAGGAAAAAATTAGGGAAAAACCATGTAAAATAGTGGGATAACGAATGAAAGATGGAGAATAAGAGGAGGGAGGAAGACCCTCCCCTGGCTAGTAAACATTTTAAAAAAATGTGGAATTCTTAGTTCTTGAGAGATGGAAGAGGACAACTTTTAGAAAGGGGGAAACCAGTACTAGATTTTTGTAAAAATGCATAATTTCATAATGAATGTAAACCCATTATGAAAAAGAGGGTTACTTAAAAGAGAAAAGCTATTTTGCCTTTCCAAGTATACCGCTCAAATGTATCATTTGGGTAAATTTTTTTTTTTTTTTTTTATTTAATGATTAAAGAAGTGATTATATATATATTGATGTATTTTTTTATTTTTAAAAAATATTAAAAAAATGTGAATAAAAAAATTACAAAACTGACTAGCAGTCAGTTTGAACGATGCTACTCAGGCAGTAGAGTAGCATGACTCTTACTTAAATTGGTCACCCAAAAGCAAAAGCATATGTGAATGACATCAATGCACAAGATGTTTCCACATAAATTGACTTTTGGATTTAAGATATTCCATCTTCATGTATTACTACTCTCAACTTTTTCCCACCAAACCCTACTTTATGCAAACAAGGAATATCCCTGAAATCTGCTGTCAATTTCTTACTGTCATATCTATCCAATACCATTTTAAAACATGCAATACAAAGTACTCCAATGCTAGGCTTAAAGACTTCTGTTACACAATTTGATACCACTAAAGTAAACACTTTGGACTTTATTAATTGAAATCCATGTGAGGTTTGCATGATATATATTTTCTCTTTGCTTATATATTAAGAAAACACTTTTGGTTTTAGTGCTTCAAAGCAAAAGCTGAAATCTAAGAAAGAAAGTGACACTCTTGTACATAAGGAGAGATGGAATCCACGGATGTATAGCCGTCCTAAGCCCACCAAAAATGAAAAAAAAAATTATTACTCTACAATTCACAGGCTTTTATTGGTTCATATTGCCATTATTATTTTTTATTTCTATTAAATTAATTGAGTTCTTCTACTCATCATCCCTATATCACATTTGTTAAGGGGAAAAAATATTATTCTAAAATGAATAAGAAGTTTTGAAATATATTAAAATTGAATGTTAAATTTTAGAAGTAAAATGTGTAGATAGGACCAATTAGCTTTTAGGTCTCATTTGGATACAAAAACGGTTTCATATCATTTCTTCTCATCATTACAGTTTTTTCAAATTTCTACACAAAATATAATAACCAACTCAACTTTTTCAAATCTCAAAATAATAATAATATTAAAAAATAATATTGCAACGATTTTTTTTCAACTTTTAACTTTCATCTAAAATTATTTCATCTCATCTCATCTCATCTCATATCACTATTCAAACCGCACCTAATGGATAGCCAAAAGAAAAGACACAAACATCATATCTCATATAGTTTTTTTTTCCCTTTTACAAGTAGCATAAAACATGCACAGTAAATATATAAAATGGTTAAGATAATTTTTTATTCAGGAAATGTGACAAATATGGACTTGATCACTAGGGAAAGTCTTTTGGAGGATGGGGTTGGTTATCTTGTTTTTATAGCGTGTTGTATTCTCAAACAAATCGAGATTGAAATATCTGTTCTTACAGAGTCTCATATCTCAAAAGGTTTTGTCATTAGAGAGCTTATAGAAGTTAAGACAATGTCTGTCATAAAGAAATTTGTGTACGGAGAAGCTCTAAACAGATGAGTAGTTTGGCTTGTAATCTGAATTTTTTTCAATATTTATCAGTTACAGTTGTAACTTCAGTTTTATTGAATGAAATAAAGTCTATTTCCCATAAAATAAAATAAAATAAAAATTATTAAAAATTTCAGTTTTATTGAATGAAATGAAATCTATTTCCCATAAAAAAATATAAAAAAATTTAATTCTTAATTTTTATTTAACTACCGATCACTTAAGTCACATCAAAAGTTAATAAAAGAATAAGAGTAATGCTAGGTATAAGTTTTAAATAGATAAATCTCGCGTGAGCCCTTTGTAAAAAAGTGAGTCACACTAAAAAATAATGGTCTTTTATTACAATTTTTCAATGTGAGATCTATTTTTTTTATAAAGGCTTATACGAGACTTGTTTATTTAGAACTTGTACAAATTATTTCTCAAATAATAGTGGTTAAAATAGCATTTTGTGGGATATGAAATATTTCTTTTTCTGTGCTTAATTAGTATTTTTATCTTTATTCAAAAATGAAAATGAAAAACTTACAAACTCATTTTTTTCCTCTTTTGGAAGTGCTTTTGGTTCACACTAATACAAAATTCATGTTTTACTCTTCTAAACTATATAAAAGTAATCATTATACTTAAAAAAAAAAAAAATCTTTTGCAATTTGTTTTCTGCATTAAGATGCAACTGTTAATTAGATGATGCCTTATAATCACATACTTTTTGTCAATTTTAACGATCACATATTTGATTTTCATGAATAGTCTAAGATGAGTGCTACAGATATAAAGAGATTATATAGAAATAATCTCAAAAATTAATATGATTCCATATAATTCCTTGGATCTACTTTACGATCTGACGAACCACATCAAATCATATCAATATGTATGATTAGTTTTATATAATTTCTTTATAAATAGAATACTTCTCATAATTTAAATTAAATATTGTCATATCAGCACATTAGTATGTCTTCACCCAAACTTGTGAATATAATACATGCCCTTTAATTAATAATCCTAAATAATCGGAATTAGAATATACGACTCGACCTTACCATCCTACCCTCTCTTAATATTAAAAATATAATTAAAACATTTATTTAATGTGTCTTAATCATAAAGTTAACTCTGGATTTCATCCCCTAAATAAATAAAAATTAAGGCACAGCATTTCATGATCAATGTATCTTTAGAATAAATAAGAAAAAGCACCCCCACATGTTAAATATCCAACAAATTCCTTTAAAAAAATTTCATACGTAGCTTGAGTTTGTTTCCTCAATTTAATCGCTTATATATTTTATTTTTTAAATTTTATATTTAATTATCAAGAAAATGATTATTTATATATTCATATTTTTTTAAAAAAATATTTACAGATGTTTAAAAAATATATAAAAAATAATTTAAAAAATAATACAATTTACATTGAGAATCACGCCCAATCATCAAACCTAGATAGCATAGTAGCACTACCCTAAACTGAAAATCTATCACTATGCAATGCGCCAATGTTACATGGATCATTGGATACTCTCAAAATCTAACACCATTACTACTTGAATCAATCCCAACTAATTAAATAATTTTCCTACTGAAATAAATAAAACTGTCTAATATAGAATAAAATATACGTGTTATGTTATATACTATGCTTTAATATTCACTCTTATCATGAAATATTGATCATGTCTAGTTATAAGAAAATTATTAATTTATGACCAGTTAATTACAGTGAAATGACTATTTGTAATTAAAATTTGTTACAAATAATCTTTTAGTTACAATAAATTAGTCACAAAAATCTATTTTTCTTGTAGTATGTTTTTTAAAATAATAAAATTAAGAATTGACAAATAATATCATATCAACATAGTAAAATAAGACCGAGACGATTACTTAATATATAAAATTTCTATAAAATAGCTTATGATTGTTAAAAAAAAAAAAAAAAACTAAAAGGCGATTTTCAGTGTCTGATCTGATTGTCTAAAATACTTTTTTTTTTTTTTTTTTGAAATGCGATCATATTTTATATATCTTCCTCAAGTTCAGAGTAATACATCTTATCCTTTACTAATTCATTGCATATTACAAAGGGACCCCCTTCGATCCAAACCCTTTCTTCCCCACATAGTAATGCATGTTTTGCCAATAAGTGAGCAACAGAATTCCCTTCTCTAGGAGTATAGCATACAGACCACCCCTCCTTTTGCTGAAGAACGTGCTTTATATCATTGATGATGTGCCCCATCCATGACTGGTCTTCATCTGCTTTGTTGATCCTTTGAATAATATTAGCTGCATCACCTTCAAACATAAGTTCAGAGAAGGAAAAGGACAGTTCAGAGCTTATCTCTATTGCCCTCCATAAAGCCAAACTCTCAGCTAGAGCAGGATCATACACATTCTGTTTTACATCACACACAGACGCCAGAACCTCTCCTTCTTCATCTCTAAACACAATTCCCATTCCCATTCTCTGGTTTTCTAAGTCCAATGCTGCATCCCAATTAGCCTTAATCACATTAGTACCAGGTTTTTCCCATCTCTTCTGTGCTCCATGTGATCCACCACCATCTTGACATACAAATGTACTCATCTTTGCTGTTTTGTAATCCTCCAGACCCTCCCCAGCCATCAAGATGACTTGTTTAGGACTGTAAAATTTGTTCTCAAAGATAAGCCTATTCCTTCTTAGCCATATCCTTCGCATAACCACTGCCATCCACTCAATATCTTCCTTTTTTAGAGCATTAATCATTTTAATCCAAAGGGACATGAAATCAACTCCCTCATTTGCCCATTTCTTCACAGGGCTATTACTTTCTGCCCATACATCAGCAGCTGAAGGACAACTCCATAATATATGAAAAACAGATTCCTCATCTGATCCACAAATTGGGCATAAAGGACAATCACCTATTTTTTTCTTAAAAAGGTTACTATTAGTAGGAAGAATATTATTCAAGGCTTTCCAGAGAAATATTTTAACAACTGCAGGCACTTCCAATTTCCACATTTGTTTCCATACAGCAGCACTTCCTTCAACCATTGATGTCTCTCCTCGAGTTCTTCTTTTTTTCTCCATGCCAAGATGATATGCACTCCTCACTGTGAAGATTCCCTCCTTAGTACAACCCCAAAACTGTTTATCACCACTGCCCAGCCTACTCAAAGGTATCTTGAGAATGACAGAGGCCTCCTCATATGAAAATAAGTTTCTGATAATCCCTTCCTTCCATGTCTTGGTAATTGGATCAATCAGTTTGCTCACCTTCTCTTCCTTCCATTGACTCGTTATTGGGGATTGTATACATTTAGTCACAGGAGTTGGTAGCCATTTCTCTCCCCAAATTTTAACTTTGCTTCCATTACCAACTCTCCACTGTAACCCCTCCTTCAGAAGAGACCTTGCTGATAAAACACTTCTCCAAATAAATGAAGGATTGATCCCAATTTTAGCACTTAAGAATTTTGTATTTCTGTAATACTTCTCTTTATAAATTCTGGCAACCAGAGACAAAGGATTAGTCAAGAGGCGCCAGCCTTGTTTAGCAAGCATAGCAGCATTAAAAGTTTCAATATCTCGAAATCCCATACCCCCTTCACCTTTCTGCCTCCCCATTCTTTCCCAATTCCACCAATGCAATTTCTTTCCATTTCCTTTGTGACCCCACCAGAAGCTAGCATACAAGGAATTAAGTTCCTTACACAAAGAAACAGGCAGTTTAAAAACCCCCAAAGTGTAAGAGGGAATAGCTTGCAACACAGCTTTGATAAGAACCTCTTTTCCAGCTTGAGACAGAAAACTGTTTTTCCAGCTATCAATTTTCTTCCACACCTTCTCCTTAACACCTCTGAAAGTATTATATTTAGACTTGCCCACCATAGTAGGTAAGCCCAAGTATTTTTCATACGATCCACAAACCACCCCACCTGCTACAATACTTATCTTTCTTCTTTCTGTTGCAGAGGTGTTTGTACTAAAAAATAAGGATGATTTTTCCTTGTTCAGAAACTGGCCTGAAGCAGCCTCATACATTTTTAGAATACTGCACCATTGTTTCCACTCCTCCTCATTAGCTCTTCCAAACAAAACACAATCATCTGCAAATAGCAGATGATTGACTCTCAATCCACCTCGAGCAACTGCCACCCCTTTGATAATACCCCTCTGATCAGCAGAATTCAAAAGAGAGCTGAGACATTCAGCACAAAGAATGAAGAGGTAGGGAGAAATTGGGTCTCCCTGCCTTAAACCCCTTGATGGTATCAACTTCCTCCCTGGTTTCCCATTCACTAGCACAGAGTAGTTCACTGAGCTCACACAACTCATCACAAGCTTAATCCATTGCTGATTAAAGCCTAGTCTCCTCAAGACAGCTTCTAGGAACTTCCATTCAATCCTATCATAAGCCTTCGACATGTCCATCTTCAGTGCCATGCTCCCTTGCTTACCTTTCAGCCTTGTTTTCATTGTATGTAACACTTCATAGGCTAACATTACATTATCAGAAATGAGTCTTCCCGAAAGGAAAGCACTCTGGTTAGGAGATATTATAACAGACAAAACAGATTTCAACCTATTTGCAATAACCTTAGAACAAAGCTTGTACACCACATTACATAGACTTATTGGTCTAAATTCACTAACCAGCACAGGCCTATTAGTCTTAGGAATTAATGCAATATAGGTATAGTTTAAGGACTGAGAGATATTACCACCATTTAAAGACTCCAAAACTGCTGCCACCACCTTATCACCCACAATACTCCAATGTTGTTGGAAGAAGCACGCACCATAGCCATCAGGGCCAGGAGACTTAAGAGGCCCCATCATTTTTAATGCCTCTTCTACTTCAATTCTGGTATAAGGTCTGGACAGATGCTCATTCATTTCCTCTGTGACTTTTGCTGACAAGTTCTGAACACAGACCTCTATGTCTTCCTCAGATGGGTTGGATGTTGTAAAAAGGCTCTTGAAATAACTATGGAAAGCCATTTCCACAGTTGCAGGTTCATTAAAGAGCCTGTTATGAGTGTCTTTGATCTGTAAAATCATGTTCTTTTTCCTTCTTTGATTAGCACATGCATGGAAGAATTTGGTATTCCTATCTCCCAGCTTATACCAATTCTTTTTAGCCCTTTGTTTCCACTTAATATCTTCTTGATCTAGTAAGGTACCCACCTCTTCCTGAACTCTTTTAATTTCTGTGATATTCTCTCTATCCTCCTCAGCTTGCAATCTTTTCAATAACTCAGTCTTGCTCTTTAGTTCCCTGCTTCTATTTGCATCAATCTTGTAACTCCACCTGCTCAAAGCTGAACTACAGTTAGTAAGCAGATTCTGTATCACAGAAGATGAGGAACCTTCATGACTGTCTTGTCTCCATTCAGCTTCAATCACTTTACTACATTCCTCTTCCAAAGCCCAAGCAGCTTCATATTTGAACCATCTTTTCTTTTTTTCCCCAGCTCCCCTTAAGCTATCAAAAACTAGCAACAAAGGTTTATGGTCAGAGGACCTTGCAGGCATGACCTCTACCTTATTATTAGAATAGAGATCCAACCAATTAGAATTAACCACAACTCTATCCAAGCGTTCCTTGGTAAAGGTATCATCAGCATGCCTATTGCTCCAAGTATACTTATCCCCACACCATCCCAGGTCATACAACTCACTTTCTTCCAGAACATCTCTAAAGACTGCCATTTGATTTTCACTCCTCTGTCTCCCCCCTACTTTCTCATCATTTGTGGTTATTTCATTGAAATCACCTGCCACACACCAACGTATACCTTTAGCAGGTTTGAATGAAGCTAGCATCCTCCATACCTCCTTTCTTTTCTGCACCTCTGGATGCCCATAGAATCCAGTGAATAACCACCTGTCTTTAGCTGTGATGTCATGAATCCAGCAATTAACATGCCTTTGAGAAAAATTATAAATGTCAACCACCATCTCATTGTTCCACAACAACATTAGTCCTCCACTTTTACCTATTGCATCCACCTCAAAACAATTTGACATCCCTACTTTTTTCATCAACCAATCAGATTTCCCTTTATGCATTTTTGTCTCCATTAAGAAGACTAAATGGGGCTTCTTTTCCTTTACTAAAAAGTAAAGATCCTGAACTGTCCGAGGGTTCCCAAGCCCTCGGCAGTTCCAACTTAGAAGTTTCATTGTAGTTGGTGGGGCTGCTTTACAGCCTCCACCAATACAATTGCATTACTTTCAAATTTCCCTTCCTTTTTGCTCTTCTTTCTTGGTCCTTCTATCGCAGCAATCCCTTTTTCCTTCCTTCCTCTTATTAGCTTTTCTTGAGTTACAGCCACCTCATAAAACCCATCATTTACTCTTACCTTCCTCCTCCACCTTCCTCCTTCCTTTGTATGCTGAGGAATTAACTCCTTCCTACCCACAGACCCTTCCCCATCCACCTTTTCCCCAATTTTCATATCTGATGCAACAACTACATCCTCTAAATCTTTTCCCCCATCATTCCCTTCTGCTTCCTTTGAATCTTGCAATGAGTTCTCTTGACTGCCTTTATCCACATCATTTGGAGCCATTGAGGATTCTGTTCCACCCATGTTGCTATCATTTCCACCCATTACATCACTTGGGACTTGCACAGGCTCATTTATGTCATCTTCCCCATTTTTTCCAGTAAAGCCAGGCCTCACGTTTTTCCTACCATAAGGAGCTGCTCTAAGCCATAAACCATACTGCTCTTGTTTTTGCATAGAGGTTCCTTCCTTCTTACCACATTCCTTACATTCTTCCCCATTTTAGGTAATTTTTCGTATTTAAAGGGGATCCACACATTCTTCCCCTTCACAGAAATCACCCTTCCCCTTACCAATACCTTTCTTATATCCACTTCCACTCTAACACGTAAGTACTGACCCCATCCACATCCATCCTCCCCAGTGACCACATCAAGAACCTTCCCGGCCACACTCCCTATATGTCTCCCACATTCCTTGTTCATACAAGCAAGTGGAAGGTCATGAAGTTGTACCCAAAATCTCTCTACTGTAAACGACAGTTCAGCTGGTTGGATAAACCCGTCAAACAGATTAATGACAATTAGGGAGTTGTCAAATAACCAAGGTTTCCCATCCCAAATCTTCTGTTTATCATCCCTTGTTGCAAAGGTAATAACAAAAACATTCGTTCTTACCTCTCGGAATGATGCAGGCCTGGAGATTCTCCACACCTTAGCCATGGTAGCCTCCAGAACTCCTTTTCCTATGGACCTCTCAGTCAGTACCTTCCCCACAAGGCTCCTCCCACCTTTGTCTTCAACTTCATTCGAGATACATTCATCTACAACAAAAACCTGGTCCTCTTCCTCCGTAAGCTTCAGCTTCTCCCATTTCCCTGCCATCTCTTCCATTATCAATATACTATCGTAATCTTTTCTTCCAAACTTTTTAACAGAGCCAACCCCGTAAAGCTTTTTACAAAGATTGGTCACCGCAGTGTAGGAGAGAACCCTTCTGCATGTGATACAAACCACCTTCAAACCACCCCGATATTGGGCGGCGACGCCATTTTCCTCGTCGGTACCACTCAGTGTACCACCTGCTACGTTTCCTTCCTTCAACGACCACCTTGTCAGATACCTTTTCCCCCCTTAGGACCACCACCCAGCCACTCCAAATTCTGTTATAACTGCCTCACGTGCCAAGCACGAATTTGCTCCACCTCTATTCTAGAGAGAAAAGAGAGGAGAATATCACCAGCAATTCAATTGATTGTCTAAAATACTTGAAATGATTAGAGATCACAATGAGATTATGGGAGAGAATAAAATAAATAAAAAGATATGAAGCATCGCCATCCGCTTCTCATATGGATCAACTTCAATTTGATTAATAAGGGGTGGTTGGGAGGTTGAGATATTTATTGTCATCTTATCTTAATATTTAAATATTATTTAAATATTAAATTTTTTAATTTTTTTTCCTAATTATTAACATTTTTCTAATTTTTCAAACAAAATATAAAAGAGAATTAAATTTTTTTAAATTTCAAAATAAAAATTATATTTTAATAATATTTTAATTTTATTTAATTTTTTCTTTTTATTTCTCAAAATCTCATAAAATATCTTAACTTAAATATTTTATTATTATTCATAAATTTTTCATCTCAATTCATCACCACTCGACCTCAAAACGAAAAAAGTGGTGCTTTGGTTTTGGAAAGAAAAGCCGGGATACGGTACTCATGTGGGGGTTCCACCGTCCATTGTATTTAATTGTTTCTATAAATTTATTCGGGTACTTATAAATTTTGTATAAAAAGCTGTTAAATATTCATTTAAAAAAAATAACATTCACGTTAAAAAAAATAATTTATATCTATATCTCCTCGGCTATGAATTTTGAGATCATTTTTTCAAGAAAATTTTTATTAATCATCTCACATATTACAAATCATACTTCTTTTAATTTTTTTTTTTATAATAAGTATATAGTGTATGAATGATAAATAGAACAACTTAATTAGTTTAGTAAGGATTACAAAAAATTAAAAAATAATAATTTTTTTAAATATATAAAGTATATGATGTGGGATGTATCCAGCAACAGACCAATGAAGGGGCATGCCCCCCAAAAAAAATAATTTTAAAAAAAATTTATATAATAATTTTATATAATTTAATAGGATTATATTAATCTTATTTTGTGTTGACCTCTTCTCAAAAATTATTTTGGTCCCTTTTATAAAATTATTTTGATTTTATAGATTAATTACTTACAAGTCCAATTAGATTCAATACTTGATGATTTTATTTCTTTAAAAGAACGTAAGTTACAATTTTAGACATTCTGTATTTCATTTGTTTGATATATTTGTACGAGTGTCTTTATGTTATTTCAATGATATATTATTCTTTACATATTATATATTTTTTTAATACATAGGTTGTATTAAATATATTTTATTTTTATATTAGATCTTATTATCAGTTTGTTCTATAGAGTAGAAAAATTGTATAAAAATAAAATAAAAAATATTTTATTAAAATTTTTACTTTGCTTAATCCCCTAAAACAAATTCCGCCATTGGATGCACCGTCTCTTTTTTCAAAACCAGGACACGAATTCTCACTCACATGGGTTACAAGCAATCCCGACGCATGGATTAAACATTTCTATGGATTCCAATGTTACTAATAATGTTTTTTTAAAATAATAATTGTTAAATGTTAAAGTAATTGTGAGGACCCAATATTTGTCGTAATTCCCAAATCAAAATCAAGGCATTTTAAAGTTGACACGGTATTTTTGGGGATAGATGCATAAGATGACTTTCCTCTTGAAAAAATAGAGAAAAATAATTGAAAAGTAATTTGACAGATTAAGAATACATTTGGATTCGAAGATGACTTGAGATGAGTTGAGATGGATTGTGAATAGTAGTGAGATTTATAAGTTGAAGTTGCTGAATAATAATGAATAGTAGTGAGATGAGTTGAGATGAGCTGTGAATACAAACGTCTAAAAAAGTGAGAAAGTTACACTTAAATGAAATATTCTCATTAGTTACTATTCTCTTTCTATACCCAACATCTTACATGGACTTTTTTTTTTTCTCTCTTTCTATTTTTTCTTCCTATTAATAAAAATGAGAGAACTTAACAAAAATAAAAGAGAACCGTCCGATGAGATAATGCATAGTTCGAGGAGAGAGAGTTTGATAAGAGAGATGTGTCCAATGAAATGATGGATGAAAATTATGAGAGAGAATGAAATGATGAGAAGAAAAGAAAAAATTGAAAAGAATTTGAAGAGAGAGAGTGAGAGGTCGATGAGATGAGAAAGAGTTTGAGGAGAGAGAGAGTGCTCGATGAGAGAGTTTGAGGAGAGAGAGAGAGGTTCGATGAGATTGAGGAGAGTTGAGAAGAGAGAGTGAAATGATGGATTGTTTTATACGAAATATAAAGTGTGAGATGTCTATAATAGCTGATATGTAGAATTATTCATCCGAAATTGATACACAACTGTGTAACAAAATATTACTTTTTGAAAATTTAAACGCATCAAGTTAAAAATAAAAGTAAAAGAAGTTTTTTAAAAAGTATTATTTAAAAAGTAGTTGTATAAAAGTTTTGTGATAGTAGTAATTTTATCAATTTTGTTGGAGAATACAATTAAATTAACCCATGGAATATATGTTTCTTGTGACTAAAAAAAGTAACAATTTGGTGTCGACCCATCAAACATTATGCGTTGATATAATTTCCCGCGACACCCTCCACGTATTCTACCAACCTGCAATCAAAACAAGAGTCTCAAAAAACTCAGTGACGTGAATTCCCCGTGACTTCAACTTTTCTCACCAGCAACATATTCACTCACACCCAACATAAGGATAGAAAAATTATATTCACAGTCTTTCTTTAGAGATTGTATGTGTAGATATTTTATTAAATAAAAAAATTATTTTAGGAGCGATATTTTTATAATTTTAAAAAAATTTAAAGATAAAATTATCTAGATTTATATTACAGTCCTCAAATAGAGACTGTACGTAATATTGCTCTTATGGATATATATAACATTGTTAAATGTTAATGTCATATATCTCAATATTTAGTTATAAAGTAATCATGAATGATGGAATTGGGATCAATAGCCTTTATTAATAGTGCATTATTAAATAACATATTTACAATTTTTCTAGACTATTGAGTTATTTGGTCCATAACCATGGATTCCGATGTATGAGATCCTGGGGCCATCATCAAGCAAATACTAGGTTATGTGCATGCAAGCGTCTTAAACTCATTTATATATGATATCGTGAAGAGTAATACTATAAATCATTTTCCCATTTAACTTTGATTCCACTATATAAAAATGAGGTATTTATATCACTCTTGAATTATCTTTTCTTTTAAATAACAAATTTAAAAGTTGATGGACAATATCATCTAATCACAGTAGGATGAGAGTGTAGTTTATAGAACTTTTCTCTCGTGAATGAGTTGGGATTGCATGAGAAGAAATGATTGAGTTTTAGGGTTTTAAGTTTTGAAGCAATTAATCAAAGAGAATTACAAGTATTACTACTACCATAATAAATCATAAATACTAATTTATTTCGTGTGCATATTATATTGGCAGTAGGGGTGCCAAATCGTGCTTTCGGATTGTGTTTGTATCGTGTCAAGTTACGACCATTCAATTATATAGGTAAACTTGAACCCAACCCATTAAGCTAAACATATTAAACTTCCAAACCATAACCCAACTTATTTAGATGTCGGGTCGGGTCGGGCCGGGCCGGGTCGGGTCGGGTCACCCATTTAAGCTCATTTAATAATTAATTAGAAATATGTTAACACAACCCAACCTATTTAAACTTGTTTATTTCTCGACCCGACCCGATTCAACCCGTTTATGTAAATGGGTTAAACAAACTCAAAATTAACTTGTTTGACCTGATTAAGTTTAACATAATTTTATATAAATGTTAAAATCACAATATCTATATAAAATATAAAACTAACTACAATTCTAAAATTACAATCCAAATAATAAAAATATCGAAATTAAAATCTCAACAATTTTATTTTTAAGTATAAGGGTATAATTGTAATTTTTAACTTTCTTAACAAATCATAACAGATTATAACGGGTCAACTCATTTTGACCCGAATCTGATAAGACTAAATCCAAATCTGTTATTATCGTGTCGTGTTCATGTTAGATCACCGGATTGTGTCACATATTGTCATCCTTACTAATAATATAGATGATATTATTCTCAAATATGAAATTCACTTGAAAATATAATTTTTTAATAATAAATCTCACTATTTTTTTAAAAGAGCATATATTATATAATTTATAACTATATTTAGAATTATTGAAAAAAAAGAAATGTTTTAATAATAAACAAAAATAAACTTAATTTGATATCATAAATCTAATAAATTAGGTAGAGCAGTATTAATTTATAGATTTATAAAATATTTTATTACTGCCGCACTTCTAAGAAAAGTAATTGCTCCGTACTAGAAAGGTTCTCCCTACTGTGAAGCATGTGGTTGACGTACAAATTTGTGGCCCCACGAGGTCGCGTAAATTCCGTAGCATTTACATATCCACACGTTTTTTTTACGTGGGAAATCTGGGCGTTTATTCCCAAAAATGCCCTCTCAAATTTTGAATCTATGACTTCTTTTTAGGGGTGGGGCCCTGCTCCCGTATGGGCCGGCAGACTATCCCGCTCTGCCCATGAGGGGGCGGGGTCCCCCGCTAGGCATAGGGAGGTCGGGGGGTAGGGGGCAGGATGATCCTAGTCGGGCTCCGTCCCGTCCTCCTCTCAACATATAATTTTTTTATAATTTATTAAAGACTTAAAATTATATTCAAATCATTGAATTGTTTTGATTTCCTATGCCAACCTTTATACAAGAAGTCAAATCAATCCAAAATTTAACTCTAATGAGTTTAAATTTTTTTATATTTATAAATTTTAATTATATTTTTTAAGACCAATTTTTTTTTTAAACGCAATGTGGTGCCTAGGCGGGAGGCGGGGCGGATTGAATTTTTTTCTCCAGCCCACTGGCACCGGGGTGGGGGGTGGGGGTTACGTGCCAGGCAGGGTGCGGGGGAGGGTACCACCATGCGGGTATCACCCCTACTTCTTTTTAAAATGAAAATAATACTAGGCAGTTTATTTTTTTAATTTGATTGTTTATGTATTTTATTTTATTTTTTAATTATTTTTATTTAATAATTAAAGAAGTAATTATTAGTACAATAGTACTTTTTAATTTTTTTAAAAAATTTAAAGATATTTAAAAAATATTGAAAAGAAAAAGTAAATAGAAAAATTACAAGTTACACTAGGGTGTGTTTGGATAGACATTTTAGATAAGATGAGATGAGATATTTTAAATAACAGATCCTCTTCAGAACAGGTAAGCCGTTCTCGGGCTTTCAACGGCAACGAATAAATTTTATACACGTCAACAACCCTCATGTAATTTTCATGAACCACATTATAGGATAGTAAAAATCAAATACACACGATTTCTTTTCCCCTTTTACACTTCCTCCCGAATCCCCACTGCCCACCACGTTGCCGATACTCGTCTTAGGCACTCTGCACTCCACAGCCCGTTGAAACTCATCTCAGGCCCATCTGAAGAGTTGCAGCCAGCCGTCGCATCCCGAACCTCCACAGCCCGTCGCATCCCAAACCTCCACAGCCCGTCGCATCCTGGACCTCCACAGCCCGTCGCAACCCGTCTCAGCCCTTGGGAGCCCGTCTCAGTCTATCGCAACTCGTCTCAGCCCGTCGCAGCCCGTCGTAGCCTGTCGCACCCTTCAGCCAGTTTCATGCGTCTCTCATTTCCATTCTTGCAGTTGCCATTCATAACTCCACCGAATCCTTATTACATCACAATACTCAGCATCAATTACAACATGTTTCTATCAAAATCATAATTAGAAAATTCAAACAAACAAGACCAAATTATTGAACTGTAAATTAGTTTTTTAAACACAATTTCAGAAACGAAGATCACTCTTTGAACTGGAAATTCAAGACCCGCAACTACGGTGACTTACGGTGGAGAGAGAGAGAGAGAGAGAGAGAGAGCTAATATTCAACGCCGTTGAGAGAGAGAGAGGGATCGCGTGGATGGGAATCCGAGAAAGGGAGTGGGTTTCAGTCAATTTCCACCCCTGCTCCTCGAAGGTTTTCCGACGGTAGGGCCCTGCTCTTCGATGGATATCCGACTATGGCCTCTGCTCCTCACATTTTTTTCGACGGTCTCCACTGTTCCTCAAATGTTTTATTGGAAAGGAGAGCGAGCGAGCGAGAGAGAGAGAGAGAGAGAGAGGACGCACGTCGCACAATTTTTTTTTTCTTCCTCTGAATCGTGGTTTACCAATAGGTTGATGTGGAGTTTACGTGGCAAGCTACTATTCGACGCCATTGAGAGAAGATTATCGACTGTACTTGCAGGAAGATTAACTCTTTAAATAATAGTAAAATTTTTTGAGTTAAGATGATATAAGATAGTTTGTAAAAAAATGTGTATTTGTATAGTAAGATAAGATGAGATAGTTTTGACTTTTTTGAAATTTGATAAAGGAGTGGGTCCCACTGTGCACTGTTCACACACTGTTTACATCAATTTTTACTATTTTATACTGTTTATTTACTGTTCATTAAAGTGGATGTTCTTAAAACTTAAGAGATGAAATATTTTATTTGGATAGCCAAAACTATTGTATGGTACAACTCCAGATGAGATATTTTCATCTGAACTGTCTATCCAAACTCACCCTAAATATTTCAAAGTTCATGTAAAGATAGATTATGCGGAAAAGGAAGAGCTTATATTTAGAGTACTGCTAGGTAGAAATCTCAAATAGACAAATTTCGCATAGGCTCTTTGTAAGAAATTAGTCCCACTAAAAAATAATAATTTTTTATACTTTTTAAAATGAGATCTACTTTTTTACAAAATTTGTATAAAATTGTCTATTTAAAAATCATTTCTCATATATAAAACACATCAATATAGAATTGGAGATAAATACATACATCAGTGCTTATCTAGCATTTATTGTTGTTTAAAAAGTTTATAAGAAAATAATAAATATTGTAAAAATCCACTTTATGTATTTGCCTTTTTTTTTTTTTTTTTTCTAATTTAGACAGTAGAGGTCAAATATAAAATCTCATACAATTCAAAGACTTGCAATAATCTCTCAATTTATAAAAGGAGAGTACTGGAATTGGCAGATGAACATAAATAAAATATATTTTATAAAATAAGGATACTCTTAATAGTTTTATTCCTATTAAACACATAAATTAGAAAAAATTATATCTTAGATAAATGATATTTATAATAGTGCTGCCTAATTATTTTTAAAAATAATTAATATAAAATTTAAATAAAAAATTAATTTTTTAATAATAAAATCTAATCCAAAATAATAATAATAATAAAAATACACAAGTCATAATGCATGTGTTCATCGAGCATTATTCAACGGGAACAAAAACACAGCCACCGCTATAAAATCCGCACTAATCCGCCACACGTCTGCTATATACTCTCCGTCTCTCTCTCTCTAAGCTGGCACCGAATAGAGTCGTCCGTCCACTTATATTCGCTTCGCCTCTCTCTCTCTCTGTCTCTGTGTCATTTGTTTTTCCGATTGTACGGCCCGGGCGAGACTCAAACCGGAGAAGCAAGAATAAAGAAGGAAGAAGAAGTGAAAAGGGTTAGTCGTCGGAGATGTCTGGCACGTGTGGTGGTGACTCGGGTGCTGCGGGAGAGATCATGCTGTTCGGGGTGAGGGTGGTGGTGGACGCCATGAGGAAGAGCGTGAGTCTGAGCAATCTGTCTCAGTACGAGCTGCATCCGCAGGAATTGGGTTCCATGGTTAACAACGGTATCAACCTCAATAACAATAGCAAAGAAGATGTGGCCGCAGCAGCAACTGCTGCAGCTGCCGGCGGCTATGCCTCCGCAGACGACGCCGTTCCCAGTTCTCGCGCCAGCCGTGACCGCGAGCGCAAGCGAGGTCTGATTCAGATCAACGGTCACACACATACACACGCTTCTTAATCTCACTCTCTTTTCTTTCATTGCCAAAATAATTGATTTCTCTGTTTTTCTGTATTTTAATTTGCTCGAATTGGAAGGTAATGCTAATTTCTAGTTCAAACAGATCATCAAACTATTTTTAATTGATAAATCCTACTTCATTCATTCATTTATATGATTGTTTTACTTTTACCCCAAATCATGCAGTATTTGATTTGTTTGTAGAAAACATTTTGATTTTTTTTCTTGGGGTTTTTTTTTTTGGGGTTTGGAGTGTTATTTGATTGATTTTTGGGGATAATGGATTATAACACACATATACATATACATACATATATTATATATATATATATATATATATATATATTATGCAGGGGTTCCGTGGACGGAGGAAGAGCACAAGCTATTCCTGCTGGGTTTGCAGAAAGTAGGGAAAGGAGATTGGAGAGGTATATCGAGAAACTTCGTCAAGACCCGCACGCCGACGCAGGTCGCCAGCCACGCTCAGAAATACTTTCTCCGCCGCAGCAACCTCAACCGCCGTCGCCGCCGAACCAGCCTCTTCGATATCACCACCGATTCGGTAAAGTTTTAAATCCACTTTTCTCATATTCTTTCTCTGTCCGAGTGTTTGGTTCCTGAGACAATAATTTTCTATTTTGAATAACTTTTTAATTTCTTCTCGTAACGATTTCTTGTAGAGGTGGAGAAGTTGACCTGATTTGGGGCAAATAGTTTTCAGCATTCTATTTTTACAACAGAAAAAATTCAAATGGGATGCTAAAACTTTATTTTTCTATTTCTTTGACAATTGCCTATGTAATTTTTTTTAATTGTTTTTGTCTTATGATTTTTTCTTCGGTTTTCTGTTTTGCTACATTTTTGTTGTTGAGAAAATGCAGAGGAAAACCGAACTGAATAGAATTGTAACTTTCCAAAAACCGAACTAAGGTGAGATTTGAATTGTGAGATGAGATAAGATGGTTCTAGATGAAAGTTGAAAATTGAATAAAATATTATTAGAATATTATTTTTTAATATTATTATTGTTTTGAGATTTGAAAATTTTGAATTATTTATTATTCTGTGTGAAAATTTGAAAAAATTATAATACTGAGATGAATTGGAGTGATTCTTGAATCCAAACCGGGTCTCAATGGTTTTGGTGGTTTCTTAGAACTTGCGGATGTTGATCTGATTCATTCAAGGGAAAGTAGTCGTCAACCAGGGACATTCTTAACTTGAATTTTCTTGTGTTTTCTCCCGGGAAAAGGTGTCTTAATTTCTTAGCATTTTCCTACATGTTCTCAACGACCAACCCAAAAAGATTTAAAACCAAGCTTTTCATGACCGTTTTCCCAATTGCGTGTATCAGGTCACGGTAACTCCAATGGAAGAAGTACTGGGGCATCACCAAGATACTGCCTCACAGCCACACCCATTGCCACCTCCGCCACCGGTCGATACTTGCAATTTTAGTGTGTTTCCAGTGACTGTTGATCCGGCAGCAGTTCCGGTCCCCATTATCAGTCCATTGGAAAACCTATATCTAGGACAGGGAAATGCAGCTGCATGATGCTCGACTGTCCGATCCGTGTTCACATGGCTCCTCATGCTCTTGCTCTCTCTGACCATAGCTTGAGAAATATGAAGTCGGCTACCGATCCCCCCACTGCGGACGCTAAAGCCATCTTTGCCATATGGGCAAAGGGAGTCGCCATCAAGGCACTCAGCTTTTCAGGCAATGTCAAGCTTCAACAATGGTGATAGCATAATCACTGTAGCCTGATGAAATATGGAAAATGGTTCATAATTAGAGCAGATGGGTTAGATAAATTTATCTCTAATTGGTTAGAGAAGACAAGGTAATTAGATGACTGAGATTGATCCTAGTTTGTTTTGTACAGGCCCAAAAAAGAACTGTCAGTCCTTTTCTACTTGTTGGTTCATGCGATTATCTTAGATTCTTGTTCTTTTGGCTGTTTTCTGCTGTAGTTGATATAACTGAAACAAGGGCTTCATTGGCAGGTGTTTGGGTCTACCCTTAAGTTTCTAGTGGTTTTTATGGCTATTCGGGGATTATTATTATTATTATTATTATTTATTTTGTTTAATGACTGGTGGAGAGGCATTTTCTTCCCCTTTTGGGTGATGGGACACAAATACATTAATATTTTGTGAAAGTGGATTGAGTTGAAACTCAATAATGGATCTTGGTAGGTCTTGTGGTATTATTAGTGCTGTGATGTGGATCATACATTTTTGAAGGCTTTTATTGGAAGTAATAGTTTAAAATTAAAATGGGTGGGGGTTCTTTGTTTTCACTCCTTAAAATTAAAAAGTTGGGGGACACAAAATTCTGCGGTTGGAGTTCCTTTCTTGACATTCTTGTTGAAAGGATCATTTGTCATTTGTAAAAGATAAGAAAAGGGTCTATGATAAGTGAGACTTTTTCCAATTTTGAAAATGAAATTTGCTACGGGCAAATTTGTTTCAGGTTTTTACTGTTCCTCAACTGTTTATCTATAATCTTTTTAGTTTTTCCTGTACAATAATTTTGCATATTTGTGAGTACATAATTAAATTATTTATCATATGAAAATATGATTCACTCAAAAAATGAGTAGTACAAAAGCTCTAGGAGGGTGTCGCGTAATAATTAGGAATAAATTTCTAGATCGTCTCATCAGAAAAAATTGACTTAAAATCAAATTCATTTAAAATGATGAAAATATTCACAAAGAGAAATAATAAAAGTGGTGGTATGTTGTAACACCCCCTTTCCATAGGTTAGGAATGTTACGTATTTTTCATAAAAATAAACTCGGTAAGAGATCTCAAATTTTATAAATGAAATTAGAAATTTAATTTTGTAGAAAAAAGTCTAATAAAATGTCTTCCGAAAACATTAAATGAATAAACTGAATAAATTTATATAAAAAAAGCATGTTTTATTTTAGAAAGTCTGAACTAAAAATAACTGCTCCTTCTATTTCTGGCCCACCTGCTTGTATTTATCATCCTCACCTAGGTGGTTAAAAACATGAAAACAAACTAAACTGAGTCGAAGACTCAGTAAGAAATCCATCACAACGTAAATATAATAAACATAAGGTTTTCATAAAAATTTTCATGCTGAGAGTTTAAAATTCATGGCTGTTCATACTGATGCTTATGCTATGTATGACTGATTTAACTGAATTAACTGACTGATCTGACTGATTTAACTAATTTATCTGACTGGCCAACATTCTTAACCATGTGTGCGAGGTTGTGTACCGACCCCACGTCCTGCTGCAGCAAGGGGAGCCGCTGATAGTATTCTGGAATACTATGGTGGACCATGTTTGAGTTTGTGGCTTGCACATCCACCCTGAAACTAAACTGCATTGGTACAATGTATTTGAATGGCTATCTTATTAATTGATACGATCTTATCTTGCACTTGAATTTAAGATGACTTATGTGTCTTATACACATGAGATGCATGACATAATACATACATAATTATAATTTCTGAATTTGAACATGATGTGGAATGACATGATTGTATGCTATGCTGGATGACATGTTTGCATATGACATGAGTGATATATAAATAATGTATGTCAATGAACTGACTTGAATAATACTTATATATAAGCTGAACTGTGATGATCCTAATTTGTGATCAAATTACTTGCCTCGTTGCGCTTCTTCTTGAATAACACTTCGTAACTTGACACCTATATGTAATAATAACTATTACTAAATTTGTTTGGAAATAAATAAGTACTAATATCTTACTTAATTAAACTCACAATCTAAAAGATAGTCAAACAAATATTTTGTTTAACATTATAATCAATAAATCATAGTATTTAAATTACTTAAATACTAATTTATAATTTAGTAGAATACTCGAGCTATTTTAAAATAATTCATAAAACTTAAATTCTTAAACTAAGATTCATTTCTTAACATAATTATTAAATCTTATGAGAAACCTAATAAATTCTATTAGATATTCTTAACATAATAATTTTATTAAATTCTACTAAATAGACAAAGGAATTTTAACAAAATATTAGCAAAATATCCTTATATAATAGCCTTTGACTAATATATTTATTTAAGAAAAACTGACTTTTAAAATGTTAAGCCCAATAAAATTAGTAAAACTATTGTTGAAATAAAATAAGATTAAATCCAATTTAAAATATGAGTCTATTTAAAGATCATTAGAATTTGTAAGAGTTACAATCTAACATAATATTATTACTATATGAGCCCAACAAAATGAGCCCATCACACGCATATAAGGGCCTAGGGCCCAAGGGCCCATCAAGAACCTAAGGATTCTTCTAGAAATAGAATACATGGCCAAACAAAAATAGAGAGTTTGAGAGAGAGGGAGAGGATCTACGATGGACTCACCGAGAGAGGGAGAAGGCCACTGCGACGGCTCAGGGTGGCTGGCAAGGGTCACGGCGGCACGACAGGGTGGTCCTCTGGGCAAGGAGGTGCGACGCCGAGAGAGAAAGCAAGAGTTAGAGAGAGAAAGTGAGAGTTAGAGAGAGAAACTGCTAGACTGAAAACAAAAGAGAGAGAGAATGGCAGAAGAAGGGAAAAATTTACCGAGAGGGGCTACAAGGCATAGTGGCTGGCTGGGTGATTGGAAGTGAACGGAGATGCGGCTGGGTTCTTGAGTAGGGAGGTGCGACATCGAGAGAAAAAGAGAAAATGTGGTGACGGGTTGGCAACTTGCAGGAATTCGATACGAGGGCTTAAAAAAAAGTTTTGTGTTTAATTCCAGAGGCTTCGTGGGTTTCTTATATATGCTAAGAATGATATATGGTAGGTTTTCATATATGCGTTGGTCTCCTATTAGAATTTAAATTTACTAAACTATGGATGAGGATGAATATGATGTTAGGATTTCAAATTAAAAAAAAAATAGGGATAAAGCTTACGGGTGAGGATAGGAAGAACAAAATTTAAATTCGACCAAAACTCTAAAATCTGATAAAAATCTAATAATAATTAGAAAAATAATAACACAAAACTCTAGTGATTTCAACAAGGGAAAATTGTATAATAGAAATTATTAAAATAATCAATATAAAATCTGATAAAACTATAATCATAATAATAATAGAAAAAGTTTACTAGGAAATTTATTTATATATCCTAAATTCAAGACTAATATGTTACAAATGTGCAATGAATGGAAGAGTATAACGAGAATAAAAAAAAGCACTACTTATGGACTAGATTCATATTTTTATATTTTTTGAATGTCAGAATGAAATGTAAAAGACTAACAAATTGAAATTAACAATCAAGGAATCAACTAAGTTAAACAATCTCAATTAATTAGAAAACTAATTAATAAAATTGAAATTATTTAAGTCATAATTAAGATTTAATTAATCTCATATGCAATAAAACTAAGAGATTAATAAAACTAAGCTAAGAATTAAACTAGATTAGAAAGTAATTGATAAAATACAAACTGAAAATTGAAAAATCTCAAAATCAAGATTCTATGGTTCATCCTTGTATTCAAATCACAAATTCTAAAAATCAATCCATAGCAATTGTAATCACTGTTAAACGAAAGCTTAAAAGAGCATGAAAAATAATTACATCAAACTTAAACATATTGAAAATAAAATATCCAAAATCAAATGATTCTAAATTAAAAATCTCAAAAATACACTATAAAATTCAGACTAAAATTAAGTAGAGATTAGGGAAAGAAAAGAGCAAGCCGAATAAATAGAGATGAAGATGGAAAGCAGTTGAGGAGGCTGGAGAAACTGTAGCTTGGACCCCTCGAGATTCTTCAAGCCGCCACGCTCTCCTTTTGTTTGCGTCCATTTCTTCCCAGCCGTTCAAAAACGAGGAAGAAAAAAAAAATAAAATCCTCTCTTGTTTGCATCATGCCAAATCACAAATGTGTGCTGGGTCAAAACCCAAACGAAAAGAAAATGGGCCCGCATGCTAACGTGATTTTTTTTTTCTTTTTTCATACTTTTCATTTCTTGGCATATAAAAAAATAGAAATTAGAAAAAAAAATAAAAAGGAAAAATAGAATATAAAAAATATGTTATTCATGTGAAGGAGTATAATCAAATTAAATCACAAGTTATAAAATTAAGCATAAACCATGCTATTAACCAATTTAAATCACAACTCAGATTTATACATCTTAATCATTTTTCCATCTAAAACCAATAATAATATAATATGAAATCTTTAAATATATGAGTTCTAGATGTATAAAATATGCAATAATACAACTCAATTACACCTCCAACTAGCATTTTGTTAATCATTGAGCAAAATAGTGAAAAGTAATTGAGATGAATATTGCATAAAGATCGAAATCCAAACAGAAGCAATCAAACACAATTCTAAATTCTCACAAAAGTGACACATTACTACTCAACTCCCAGGGGCTATATCCATCAAGACTATCTTAACAATCTTTCACATAGAATTAAGACAAATGTCTTAGAACTTAAATGTGTGTGTGAAGTTAAACTAGCTGTGTGTTCCTCATTACTAGCCATGATTTGTTATAGAATTTTTCAACTTTAAGATTAATCATTGCTGATTCCAACTACCTCAAAGCCCAAGGGACTAGCAGTTTTCACGCTAGCTCTGTTTTTAAAAGTTGAACACTCAACCCCCAAAGTCTTAGGTAACTATTTCTATCCCTTAATTTATGAAAGTTCCATAAATCGCTTTCATCTTTCATTCTTTTTTTTGGTTTTTTGGAAAAAAGCTCAACAGTCCTACATTTTACTTCTCATGTGTTAAATCAATGAACAGTAAATTGAAGAACACTACAAATATAAGCATGTGTAAAATGTCCTTCAAAACTTGCCACTTGTTCTACAAAAATCTCACAAAGTCTCATCTCAATGAGTATAGCATTTTAGTGTTTCAAGGTACACATCAACAAAATATGATGCATAAAAAAATCATGCTTTGTGCTCAAACTTGACAATAAATCTTCCCAAAATGATTTCACTCAACTACTTCACCAAGATGCTCAGATTTCACAAAATACTAGAAATAGAGTGTGTGTCAATCATATGTGTATCAATACACATCACATTGATAGAATTTTTTTTTTTTAAATCTGTGCACACACACTACCCCCCAACTAGTGAGAGACATGGTCCTCAATGAATCGAATGAAAGAAAACAAAGTGCACTGAAATAAGTAAGCAATACAGACAACCAAACATGTGATATAAAATCAAAGCAAAACAACGAATAAATATAAAAGATAAAATGCAATTAAACAAAGCTGTAAGGGGGAAAAAGATCAAAACACTTCCCTGGAATCTTGCACAAGCAAGATCTATTTGTTTGGATCAAAGGCAGTCATAAACGGCTTTAGACGCTGCCCATTGACAATGAAGCTATTGTCATTTTTCAGATTGACAATGTCTACCGCCCTGTGAGGATGAACCTTCTTTACAATGTACGACCCACTCCATCGGGATTTCAATTTACCAGGAAAAGTATGTAAGTGAGAGTTGTAAATAAGAACTTCCTGGCCAAGTGTGAAATCCTTGGGATGAATTTTCTGATCATGTAGAATTTTTATGCGTTCCTTCGCCATCTGAGTGTTGTCATAGGAATTTCGACGAGCTTCATTCAATTCATTGATCTGCAATTTTATCAACCCTGAAGCTTCATCAAGTGACATGTTAACATGTTTTATATCCCAAAGAGCTCGATACTAAATATTAACAGGTAAATGACTAGCTTTACCAAAAACTAATCTATAAGGGGACATCCCTAGATTAGTTTTAAAAGTTGTCCCATAAGCCCAAAAGCATCAAGAAACTTTACTGACCAATCTTTTCTATTAAGATTGACAGTTTTCTCTAAAATGATTTTGATCTCTTTGTTTGCCAATTCCGCTTGCCCATTTGCTTGAGGGTGACAGGGGTTAGAAACTCGGTGTGTGATACCATATTTCTTCATGAGTGTAGAAAATGATTTGTTACAAAAATGAGAACGCTTATTACTAATGATAACTTTGGGCATGCCAAAACAAGCAAACAAAGATTGCAAAAATTTTAGGATAACACGATGGTCATTTGTTTTGCAAGTGACAACCTCCACCCATTTTGAAACATAATCCACAATCAATAAAATATATGTGTTTCCAAAGGAAACCGGAAAATGTCACATCAAGTCTATTCCCCAACAATAAAAAATTTCTAAAGTAAGAATAGAGGAAATAAACATCATGTCTCTTTTGCTAATGGATCCTAATTTCTGACAAGACTCACAAGCCTTACAAAAATTATAAGCATATTTAAACATGGAAGGCCAGTAAAAACTGTTTTGCAAAATTTTAACGACTGTTTTCTTTGCTAAAAAATTACCACCACATGCACTCATATGACAAAATCTCAACACAGAGGAAAACTCATTATCAGGAATGCATTTTCGAATCAATTGGTCCAAACAATATTTGAAAATGTATGGATCATCCAAAGTAAAAGTGTCGTATCTCAAAGAGAAATCGACGCTTATCTTGAGTTGACCATTCAGAAGGCATTCGCTCAGTCACCAGATAGTTGACTATGTCAGCATACCAGGGAGCTCTATGAATCACAAAGATTTGCTCATCCGAAAACTATCATCAAGAGGGAGGATGACATTTGAAGGGAGGATGGTGGCAATTTGGAGAGATTGTCAGCTACCACATTTTCGACTCATTTCTTGTCCTTAATGGTGATGTTGAACTCCTAAAGTAGTAAAATCCAACGAATATAAAGTGGTTTTGTATCTTTCTTAGCCAACAAATACTTAAGAGCAGAGTGGTTAGTGAAAATAGTAACATGGGAACCAAGAATGTAAGCCCGAAATTTAGTAAGTGCAAAATCCACTACAAAACAATTCTTTTTCAGTAGTGGTGTAATTTTTCTAGGTATCATTCAAGGTTCTACTGGCATAATAAATCGCAAAAGATCTATTATCCACACGCTGTCCCAAAACAGCACCCAACGCATAATCATTTGCATCAGTCATAATTTCAAAAGGAATGTCCCACTATGGGGGTTGCATAATAGGGGCGGTGGTAAGCGATTCTTTAAGGGTACCAAAAATTTTTTGACACTCATCAGTCCAAACAAATTCAATATCATTTTGTAAAACAGTGCACAATGGTTTTGCAATAGAACTGAACCCTTGAATAAGCCGCCTATAAAAGCCAGCATGACCAATAAAAGAACGAATATCCTTAGCCGTCCTAGGGATAGGAAGTTTAGATATTAATTCAATTTTTGTCTTGTCGACCTTTATACCGTCAGAAGAAGCAATATGCCCCAAGACAATGCTTTGAGTAACCATAAATTGACGTTTCTCCCAATTAAGTAAGATTTTTTTTCCTCACATCTATGGAGAATACGTGCCAAATTATACAAACAACTACCAAAATATTTTTCAAAAACAAAGAAGTCATTCATGAATATTTCACAAATATCTTCAATCATGTCAGAAAAAATACTCATCATGCATCTCTGAAAGGTGGCTGGGGCATTACATAAACCAAAAAACATTCTGGTAAAAGCAAAGGTGCCAAAATGACAGGTGAAAATGGTTTTCTCCTGATCCTCAGGCCCTACAACAATTTGATAATAACCAGAGTATCCATCCAATAAGCAATAAAATACATTACTAGTCACTCTTTCTAAAATTTGATCAAAGTGTGGTAAAGGAAAATGATCATTCTTACTGACTGAATTAAATTTTCTATAATTAATGCACATTCTCCTACCAGTAACCATTCTAGTTGGAATCAACTCATTTTTATCATTTTGAACAACAGTTAAACCAGATTGTTTTGGTACCACTTGAGTTGGGCTTATTCATTTACTGTCTGAGATAGGATAAATGATACACACTGGGGGCAGCTTGAGCACTTCCTCTTTGACAATTTCCTTCATGGTAGGATTAAGCCTGTGTTGAGCCTCACGAATTGGTCTAGCATTGTCTTCAAGATGGATTCTGTGGGTACAAACAGTAGCATCAATACCTTTGATGTCGGCTATTGTCCAACCAATTGCGCCTCGATACTTTCTTAAAACTTCAATCAACTAGGTTTCATCCTTCTAATTTAACTTTGAGAAAATCACCACAGGAAAAGTGTCTTCTTCAAGACCAACAAAAACATACTTTAAATATTGAGGATATGTCTGGTGGTGGTAGAGTTTCAAATTGTGGTTGTCATCTTATAACTGCAAATTGTACTTCAAATGGTAAAGAAGAATCTGCAAAACAATCCAAAAATTCAAGGACATTTTCATCAACATGATCAGTTTTTTGATCAAGTAAAAATTCATGTGTCTGAAAAATAGAATCATCATCAAAGAAAGGAAAAGTTGAGCAAATAAACTTTGTTGGTGTTAAACTCTCTACAACATTCAAATAACTTGTGTCATCAAAATGTGTTGGCATATTGCAAGTATTGAAAACGTTCAACTCAAGTGCCATGTTCCCAAAAGTAAACTTCAAAACTCCACTTTTGTAATTAATCAAAAGTATTTGATGTAGTTAGAAATGGTCTTCCAAGGATGACAGGAGTTTGGTAAATAGTGGAGGTTGGCTGATGCATATTAAGAACTACAAAACCCACTGGGTAATAAAATTTGTCCACCTGGACCAGCACATCCTCTACAATACTGTAATAGCCCGTTAGAAATTCATTGGTGAAATTTCTATCGACTTTAGGAATCTCGTAAAAACCCCATAAGTTTTTATGAATCGACCAATCGCATAGGTTTTAGTCTATTAACATAGTCAGTGTTATTACTCACTATGGTGCTAGAAATATGAGTTTTATTTATTTGGGGTGGTTAGAAGTGTCAGAATGCATTATGGTCCACGCCATTACACTCAGTGGATTATTTAGAATTTTATGGCGCAATATCCTATTTTCATAATTCCGGACGAAACGTCTGTTGGAAATTATGAAATTATTTTTAGGGGCACTTCGAGGTTGAATTTCGGTAAACGATTTTCACTGTAGGTTAATATGAATATTTAGAAATTTTTTAGTGTTAAGTTTATGATTCACTTTTTTGGAGTGAATAGTAACCTCGATAAGCGCACCAATTGCAGTATTTCAAAATCATAGTGTGGAATGTCCAAATTAGATTAGAGAAGTTTTATTTGGACACTTGGCAAGATCTTAGCCACACTTAGTGAATACTATTAGACACTTGGCACCATGAGGAATGTTTGTTGGATTTGAAGGAATCAAGCTGTGAGATCATGCCACTTAAGCAAAACTTTGTTTCATCTGATCAACCAAATTGTGCCAGACCAAAGAGGTTTTCAATCCTAGTGAAACCCTAAATTTTGAGAATCCAATTGAAAGCCCCAAAGCTTTGTTGAAATCGAAACCCTAAACGGTTTCTCCAAAACCCTAAAGTTGGCCTCTAAACCCTTTATAATCCGATTTCTAGCATTGTGTTTAATCACTTGATTAAATCACTTCCACATGCTATTAATCCTTCATATTTGTGTTAGAACATCATTATCCAACCTTGTTAACCTTGAAAAATTGATTGGGCCAAGTGATATTGGATTTGGACTTGATAGCAACCCAAACCCTCTTTAAACCTCAAAATTTAGGCTCATTCGGTTTAGGCCCATTTAAGGCCCACGAATTTGGTCACCATGGGTTTGCTTCATGGCTAAGTTTTGTACCCCCACTTGGCTGGCCAGATCTTTACAAGAAGGGCCTAGAAGGTTCTTGAAAGACAAAGCTAAATGGCCACCTCACTCTTTCACTCTCACACTCCACCTTGAGAAAAGATCTTGGTCTGATTTTTATGAGAAGAAAAGGCCAACACTCAACCATTCCTTCAGTCCTATCACTTCCCATAACTTGTGTAAGAGGCTCTTCAGTCCACTTCCCACGAAAAGCAGCTCTCCTTTACACTTTTCCTTCATAAAACACAAAAGACACTCTCGGACAGTTTTTCGTACCTCTTTTGAACGCCTGTTTCGAAGATTTTTTAAGTGTTTTATCGCAAAACTTCCTTCATGAAAGTTCTTTCTTTTGGAGTCTAGTTTACGTGGATACCTTATTCGTTCCATTTGGAGATCATTTGATTGGTCAAAAGTTGTTTAGACCCCAGAAAGGTCATTCTGGGCGATAAACTGGAGAGTGTGTTATATTTTGGAGTTTTTGACCAAGCTAATGAATAGATCTTGGTCCGAAATTTTTATGGAGTACTGTTAACATGTGTATGTGATTATTGGTTGAGGATTTGTTGCATGATTAAAAGTTTTGGTGAAATATTTTCTTAGATCTAGAAACTTAGAAACTGGAAGAGGAAAAACAGTTTCTGTTTTGAGAAAGTTTAAATCTTTTATGGTTTAATCTTATTCCAATGACTTTGATATTTTTATTGGAAGATCCTAAGCATCTTATATACATGTTAGAATGTTATTTTGAAGATATTTGAAGTTAGTTTCGAACATATGAAATTTTATGCAAGGAGATATTCGGTTAGGCCAAAGTGATGATGTTCTTGGCTAAATTTATGTTTTGGTTGATGTTTACCCATGTGATCTTGAGTTTGAAGCTTGGATCTGTTTTAGGACACCTTTTTGAACCATGTGATGTTTTGGTTTGAAGATCACTTCTTTATAAGTCATGGATCAAGAGGTTGATCAAAACAAGTTAGAAACAAAATTCTGTTTTGAACTTAGAAGAGAAACCAAAAAGTTCAAGTATGGTTTTAGTGATTTTGATGACTTTTGTTCATGATTCAAAACATGATTATTCTTAAGAATATGTTATGAGTGTAGTAGAAGAAAAATTTTGGTTTAATCATGAGTTTTGAGATTTGAAAGAATTACAACAAAAAGCAAAGGAAATAGCCTTGTAAGTTTCGGCCATATAGAGTTTTGATGGTTGTGTTTAGTTTTAAATTTTTCTGAATTGATATTTGAGCTTAGGACAAAATTTACATAAGGTATGTAAATTTTGGTGATTTTTAGAGTTAGGATGCAAAATCCTTATGTTAGGGGTAAAATGGTCATTTTCCCACATGTAGAGGGTAAAATGGTAATTTTACTCTAAGTTGATATTTTTCCATATTCCTAATTGTTAGTGATTAAGTTCTAATTTTTAGAAATCACTACTTTCAGTTTCCCGTGATCGCACTTGAGTTTTGTCTCGAAGCGCGAAGATCGAGGTAAGTTAGCTTTTAACTTACTATCAATTTAATGTGTATGTGTGATAAGTAAGGGAACTAAATTGTATGTATGCATGTTATCATATGTGCCATGCCAAGTCATTACATATTTATCTGTTACACATAATTTATTCTGTCATGAATTATTCATCTGTTACACAAGATATTCTGTCACGTATTGCTATACATGCTATACATTGCAAGTATGTCATGTTAAGTTAAGTATGCCATCTGTTACATGTATTTCTTGTCATGTAATATTCATTGTCACATGTTACGCCATGTTAAGAAATGTTGTCTGTTATATGGTATGCCATGTTACGAAATGTTGCATGTTACATGTATGACATGTTATGAAATGTTCTCTGTTACATTTATGTCTCGAAGTATGTCATGTCTGTCGTCCTACGTTCATGTCACGTTATGTTACGTCAAGATTTCTGTCTTTTATGTCACGTTCATGTTACGTCACGTTACGAAATGTCATGTCTGCCAGTTAAGTCATTCATGTCAATCACGACCCTAAGCGCTAGGATGGGGTAATATCCTAGTGGAACTCCTTTGTTCACGCTGGAGTGTCTAAATAGGTGTGAAATTCCCTGGGTTGACGAAGTACAGTCAACAGGTTGCGAATGGGGCCTAATTAGCTGGTCACCGGAGCGCGCCAGGCACTAACGCCGATGGTGCCACACATTATGTTACGTGTGTCCACAGCAAGTGTGGCACAAACAGATAAGTCATGGAGCCACAACAACTGTGGAGCATGAAGTATGGGGCCACAACAACTGTGGAGCATACACTACGTGAGACACAGCAATTGTGACACGTAGAATACGTGGGGCCACAACAACTGTGGAGTACGTATTAACGCACTCACAGCTGGTATAGAAACCTATGATGTGATGCGGTAATCGGCAGGGACACACGGCTCAAGGAGACCTGTGTAGCACCCATATGGTCACTTTAATGATTAAGTCTATTGAATAAGATTCCAAGTTCAAGTCATGTTTCACGTTATGTTATGTTCAAGTTTACGTTCATGCAATCATGGTAATCCCATGAGACAAGAATATGTTCCAAGTTTATGTTACGTTATGTTCCAAATTCACATTTATGTTATGTCATGCTTAAGTTCATGTTCAAATTATGCATGTTCATGTTCATGTTATGTTTCAAGTCACGTTCATACTAAGTTTCAGTTTAAGTTATGCCAGTTATGTTATGTTGTATGTCAAGTTATGCTAATGATTACTTATGATTTGATTATGCATTCATGCTTTTACTGCCATGCATGCATCATTAACCTGTGTGGAAGTTTCCTGTTAACTTGCTGAGATTTGTAATCAAATCTCACTGTGGTAGTCCCAACTTCCATTCCCCCCGAATGGTAGATTTTGTTACAGGATCTGAAGGAGAATCGAGAATCGACCAACTGGAAACGGTCAACTAAGCGACGATGCGATGTAGGTGTTAGTACAGTAGTTATCTCAGATTACTACTTATATTTGTGGAGTTCAATCTCCATCACTCTTTTGATCACAACCATTTTGGCCTAATGTTGTGATATCAGTTTTTGAGTATATCATTATGTATGAAGTATGTTTTAAGTATTTGGGATATTTCAGTTTGGTGCATAGTATTGCTAAAGAAAAAATTATCCGCTGCGAATATTGCATAATGCTAGATGCATGTTAGGAATATTGCATCTTATATGTCATGAACGAGGGCAGGTAACCTTGTGTTGCATGTCTCGACGCTTCAAATGTCCGTCCGATCCCAAGCGGAATTTGGGGGCGTCACAAATACCCCTTGGCAACTTAACTGATTTGTCAGATAACTGTAGCATGATAGAGGTCTTTTTCAGCTTTCCCAATCCCAATTGCTCATACACTGAGAATGGTTGCAAGTTCACACAACTCCCCAAATCAAGTAAAGCTCTCCCAATGTGTGACTCACTGATCATAATGGAAATGTTGGGAGAGCCGGAATCTCCGAACTTCTGAGGAGTCTCGTTCAATTTCAATGCATTGACTTGCTCCGTTAGAAAATCTTTCTTCTTTACATTTAGCTTCCTCTTCACTGTGCACAAATCCTTCAGAAATTTTGCATATGAATAGGCTTGTTGTATGGCATCCAAGAGTGAAATATTAATCTTTACTTGCTTGAAGATATCCTGAATCTCAGTGTGATATTTGTTCTTTTGGCCAGCTGCCAATCTCTGAGGATAGGAAACCACAAGTTGGTACCCCTACTCATTTTAGCATCTGTACTCATAGGCTTTTTCGACTCTAATCTCACTACCTCTGGTTCTTTTTCAGTTTCATCAGTCTCTGTTGCATTTTCAGGTGTAGGAGCAACTACCTGTTTATCAATGGTCATTTCTGGTTGGGAACTTCCTTTCCACTTCTCAAAGTAAGAATAGCATTCGCTGTCTTAATAACATCCCCTGAGATATTATGTACCTGTTGTAGTTGTTGCTAGTATACTTGAGGATTAGGCTGAGGCTATGCTGGAAATTTTCCTTTCTGCTCAATTTCGTGCTCATCTTATTGATGTTGCCCCGCAAGTCATTTATGGCCTGAGTGTTCTGATTATTTGTGGTGGCCTGAATCTGCATGAATTGCTGAAGTGTATCGACCATCTGTGTCATACTGTCATCTAGAGACTTCTTCGCAGATGATTGAGGCTGAGAACTCTGTGTAGCTACATGAGGCTGAAATCCTGGAGGTGGTACAAAAAGATAGCTCTGAGAACTCTGATATGGCTGATACTAGTGTTGAGGAGCAGCCTGATGAAATGGCTACTGAGAAGGTGGCGGAGACTGGCCAGGCTGATCATTCCTCCATGAGAAATTTTGGTGATTCCTCCACTCTGAATTATGTGTATTGGAGAAAGGCTGATTTTGTGCTCTGTTTACCTAGTTCGTTGATTGCATATGCTCAGTCCTATTCTCCTGAAATAATGGCATAACTGGATAGTCCTGGGTCTTGTGGTTTGAATCCGCACATAAAGAGCATGCCTCTACTGCTTTCACGACCTTCACTTTTTCCATCTCCATGACCTCTAATCTTCTAGTCAATGCAGCTATTCAAGCTTGAATGTCAGTGTCCTCTTTAAGCTCATATTTGCCCCCACCAGCAATAGCCATCAGTGGCTGTGCTGTCAATGAAACTCGATCAGTCCGAGTATTACATTGTTGTGCACTCTCAACAAGGTAGTCAAAAAATGACAATGCTTCATCAGGTTCTTTACTAAAGAATTATCCATTGCACATAGTCTGAACAAACTGCTTACCTTTTGGAGTGAGACCAATGTAAAAATAATTCACCAACCTCTAGGATTCAAAACCGTGATGTGGACAGATGTTCACCAAATCCTTAAACCTTTCCCAGCTGGCCTGGAAAGTCTCGTCATATTTCTGATTGAACTAGCTAATCTGCTCTTGTAAATACCAAGTTATCTGAAGAGGAAAGATTTTTTGCAAGAACTCACGTTGCATATCAGACCAACTAGAGATAGAATTAGGCCTCAAAGAATTAAACCAAATCTTTGCTTTATCCTTTAAAGAGAAAGGAAATAAACGAAGTCTAATAAATTCATCAGTGATGGCTCTATTGATAAAGGTAGTGCAGGCCAACTCAAAATCTGTCAAGTGCTGATAAGGTCTCTCAGAATCCATCCCTTGAAATTGAGGAATCACTGACATAATGCATGCTTAATAAAAAAATTAGGTGCATCATCAGGTAAAATAATGCATGATGGTGTACTGGTACGATTGGGCTGCAAATAATCCCTAAGAGTGTGGTGTAGGTGCAGTTATGGTTTGTTTAATTTCAATGTCCTCGTTTGTAGAAAAAATAAAAGAGCTATCTATCTCTGGTGGCAAGAGAAATGATAGGGCTATCGGATTTTTGTAGGTTTGAAAAATGTTTGAAAAAAAAAATATTACATTGTTCGGTACCCAACCTTCTGTGGGAGTAGCATTGCTCTTCTAACAATAACGATGTCATTACATTGCATGTGAACAACAATATTTTATCTACCATAGTTCGTAGGAAAGGGTAGCGGGGCTCTAGCCGCGCCGATGGCCCATTCGCCGGATGCGGGGGGGTAGGGGTACCATGTCGCATCTGGGTAGACTTGCGAGGATGAGACGAGGTTGGGCTCCGTCTACTTTTACCCCTGATATATATATATATATATATATATATATATATATGTGTGTGTGTGTGTGTGTGTGTGTTTATAGTTAAGCAACGACATTTTACTATAAGACTAAAATCTCTCCCCCAGTCTAACCCTAAAATCATTCTCAGTTTCTTCTCTCTTTCTCTCTCTCTCCCTCCCTTCGCCGCGTCTTCTCTCCTCTCTTCTATCCCAGTTTCTCTCCATCCACAATTTCTCCTTTCTCTCTCTCCTCCTATTCTTCTTCTTCTTCTCCTCCACCTCCTCCTCGTATTTCCAGCTTTTGACTTTTCTTGTTAATGTCTTAAAGCGTAGCAGTGGAACCACAACCACAAATGGATGTGGCTTGTTTGCAAACCCATGGCCATTCGTGGTCTTAGCTCCTTTGCTTAGATCATGGTCTTGCCACGTGTCGTGGCAGTGATTTTAATTTTTTTTGCTATGTGTCACTGTATGTACTTGGTAATTTGTTGGCTTTGTTGTTGGATGATACATTTGTAGATTTTCGGGATGAATCTTTAGACTTGATGTTGTTTTTCAGTTATTTTGATTTTTGTTGTTGTTGTCCATCGTGGATGGACAAACTAGGGAGCCAATCTGCCTTCCGACATGCGGACGGGTTACCCCACCCATGGGTTGGGGGTCAGATTTCGAGAGACAAACCCGAGCCCCCGCCCATGTGGGGGCAAGGTGCCTGAAGCGGGCACCCCCTAATAGTTCGCACTAATGAATTATATATGCAATTAAGTGTTTTTCTTTAAGTATGTAATACTGTTGCAATCAAGTATGTCTATGTTGTCATTTTCATACAAACGCCACTGTAAGTATTTATTTTAGGGCATTTACTAATCATTTTATTTTAAATAATTTAATCAATTACTTCTAAAATCATTCAAGTCTTCATGACATTAGTTATTTACATGATATAATCGACAATTATATAATTATAAATGGGAAAATATGTTAAATCTACATTTAAAAGGAAAGAGCCCCCTAAATGGAAACACTCTTAGAAAACACCCCCATCTTAAACCACCAATTATGAATGGCCAAAGGGAGGGAAGAGCTTCAGCTCCCCCTCCCTCTCCATTCTTTGTCCATATTGCTGGTCGTTTTTATTTTTCAATATTTTTTTATTTTTTCATACAATGCTCTGAAATGGCCTGATCTACTGCTTTCTAGTATTCAAACCTCTATGTGCACCATCTCGTTGGATTCATCGACCGCCGATCCTTCAAAAGTATTGAGAAACACAACCAAACAATTAGCGCTTGTAGCTCACGCGCGGGCCAGGCATCAAGTTAAGAAAGTAGAATTTTCCATCAACCAACGAGATGTAACACACCCCTTCCCGTCACGGTTTCTAATTGTGACATCGTAGTACACAAGTTAGACTTTACAAAACTCGCAAATGGCAGCTTCCCTTAAGTGAGAATGTGCAGGGATTGCTTGAATGATCTCATACCCCTCTTATTTTTAATTTGTTATCTTTTGCTGCATCACTATGATGGGGTGTTTGATGGGAGAGCCCCACCCATTGATTTTGTGTCTTGTAATCTATGTTTAATATGTATAAAAACCTTGCTTAGGAAAAAAAAGTGGTTTACCTCAGATAATTATTTGGCATGATGCTTGGTAGGATGAAGAGAATCATTGAATGGTCTTTATATGGTGGCCTAGTCTTCTCCTATCAGCATCGCTTCATCATACGTATTACTTTGCTTCATTATCATGAAGAGTTTGTGTATGACTAGCTCTAGCACAAAATATTGATGTCCACAATGCATAGGAGTTCATTTTGCACTGCTAACTCTAGCATATATTTCACTTAAAGATTATGCATAAGAGTCTATTTCCTATTCCATCATGAGGAAGGAGTTCATTGTGTATTACCAACTCCAGCACAAACTTTTGATGTTCATTTCATATTTTGTTGTAGATTCTATGCATAAACTTAACATGATTAATAGCATGCACAAGGTGATGACTCTAATATATATATAAATTTGACATGTTCATTATGCGCACAGGTTGATTTTGTATTGGAGACTTCAACACCACCTTGATCATAATTAAGAACAGAGATAGCATATGCTTTTTTGGTTTTATATGGAACTTTGGAATCTGTTGATTGTCTTCATAAAGAGTTTGTGTGGAGAATATCCGAACAAAATACTAAATAATTAAGCATGTATATGGAAAAAAAACATGGTGCATGTAGTTTTCACAACCAAAAATGTCTTCTTTGACATGGATCAAAGCATTAAAATTGCAAGTCACTTCAAGAAATTATGTCATCAAAGCGTTAAAATTGCAAAAGTCACTTCAAGAAATTATGTCGTTTTAGCGCTCGAAATCGTCGCAAATACCTTAATAATCGCTGCAATTGATCATTTTTGGCGATTTATAATTCGCTGCATGTTCAACGATATTAAAGTGTCATTTCTGTTAAATTTCAGCGATAGAAAAAAATTGTCAAAAAAAAGTATTATTTTAGGCGATTTTTGTCCGTCTCAACTGTCCAAAAAATTGATGAAAATAACCTTTTCATTTACCCCTAAATCATTGAGAAAAATCGATTTCGGCAAATGACTGGATATTTTCCCAGTGATATTAAATTATCGTCGTTATTATATATTTCCAGCAGCTAATTTTCATTGAAAAAGTTATTTGCAGCGATTATGTATCGCCGCAAAGAAGTAAATTGATGAAAATAATTAATTACGATGAATTTTACTCGACGAAAAAGTGTTTTCCAGGAAAAAAAAAAAGCATAGAAACAGAGATGAACTATACCCAAGCTATACTTCATATTAGAGAGCCTTATATATAATATATTTATATATTACTGTAAGTTATAATTAATTCACCTAAATAGTGCAACAAATAGAAAATCTATATCTACGCATGCATGATACATTTGCAGAGAAATGAATTAAAGCAAAAGAAGAGTATCAAGAAATCAATTAGTCTTGAATTCATAATTCTATGCATAGACTGCCAAAGAATAAAACAAAAGATTACAATCTAATTTGAGAAAGTTCTCACAGATACCTATCTTGGAAGAACCCTATTATGAGCAATTAACTTGCTAAGTTGTGGAAAAAGGTGTGGAGTCTTGATGAGGATATGAAAAGAAAAATATGGAAACAGAATGTGACATACTTAGAGTGCATTGGCAGGCTGTAACAAAGTTGGTATCAAGATTTTCGAAAGCTAACTTAGGGAACCCTTTGGCAGTACATGTACATGTCCATGTGCTCCCATTTCCTCCAGCATCTACATTGGAAGGTAATGTATGCAGTTAGTGTTTTATATCAAAGTGATCACAACTGCCCTATGATACATGTTCTAAGTGAGATACAATGAGAGTACCCCAATGTGATCCTAAGTAAGATATTTGTCAATTAATAACATAT
Source organism: Juglans regia (assembly GCF_001411555.2). Classification (NCBI taxonomy): domain Eukaryota; kingdom Viridiplantae; phylum Streptophyta; class Magnoliopsida; order Fagales; family Juglandaceae; genus Juglans; species Juglans regia. The sequence goes on along the minus strand of NC_049909.1, from coordinate 10,945,492 downwards.
TATTGCCCTATATATGGATTGTAAATTGCAAATTATATTATATTTTCAGTTGTAGGTTACTGAGATTGGACAATAAACAATGATGATACAGAAGTAATTAATCAGGCCAATTTGGCAATATCGATAAAAACAGTACAAATTGAATCACTGGTTCCAATTGTTATCCTTGCAATAATTAAACGATAAATTGAAGTGAATATATAATTGTTGATACTAATCACAATGAATCTATTGAATCCAAATCAAGCTGCTGAGATAAGCATGTCAACTGCTATGAATGAAAATCGAATAAAATGTCACAATTTATCAAATGAGTCTCACAATCTCACAACCCAGAAAACTTCTATTAAAAAAACGTAATAGCTGCAAGAAATCACTGGTGTATAGAAAATTTCGTAGCCAAATGAAATGAAGATACTCAGCTTAAAGTAGACTCACAAGTTCTTATTGCTGTCCAATACCCACTGAGGTACTTCCCCACTTAATGAGTTGTTAGTTAAGAACCTACATCCATAAAATACATGTCATCTCATTTCTTGCCAAGTGAATAGTCATTGTTGCAGAGGAGATAATTTGAGAACCAAATTAAACATGAAATATTTGCATAAATAAACTAATATTTAGTTCTTGTAATTATCAGCTTACAATCTTTGTATTCAAACTTCAATAATGAGAGATAAATTGAAGTGATTATATAATTGCAATAATATTGGCTTGCAATAAATTATTTGTATTCACACTTTTACACAATCCCAGCAAGTGCAGAGGTAGAGCCATTTTATTCAAAACTTTGAACATGAAACTTTGTGAAGCTGTATGGCTTCTAACCAAAATAGGCAGAGAGAAGGAAAAAAAAAGTTAGAGCGGTGTATTATGTGATTGAAACACATTTTCCACTAAAAATTGCAGATTACCTAAATCTCCATCCCCATAAAGCTAGAAAGTTCACTACTTTGCCACTGGGCCTTTCAGAAGTTAAAAGAACTATAAACCTATCAACTCTAAACCTATTATGGAGAGCCTTAGATAGAGAAAAGGAAGATAGATTAGTTGCTCTAACACTGCAGGCCTAGCTAGGAAAAAGGGCTGAGCAACGAATGCCTTACACAACCACTGCTGATCCTGTGTTGCTTCATATATTTAGGATAGAAAAATAGATATATGGATAGATGGAGAGAGAGAGAGAGAGAGAGAGAGAGAGAGAGAGAGATGGATGGATGGATGGAGAGAGAAAAATATTGTCCAACGCAATAATTAGTGAGAATATTAATAAATAGTTAGTTCATAGAAATCTGCTGGATCCAAACCTCATCCAAACTTACCTGGAAGATAGAAATAGTTTGCATTTGCAATCAACTATAGTGTTCATATTCTAATCCACTGCACTTAACTCCATAAGGGAGTCACTCACCCAATTGTTGCAGGAGAAGAATTGAGAACTTCTAGAGGAACATCAACAGCTGTCCCCACAAACGTACAGGCCTTATCATCTGTCCAAGGCATCAACCGAAATTTTTTAAAATGTCACTCATAAGTAGAATTAAACAGCTTCCACATGACAAGATTTACTTTGCTAAGCCATTTCAGACCATGGCTACTGCAAGCAATTAGGTCACAGTGTCTACCATAACTGTCTTAGATTCATTTATAAAAATTATGGAGCATGCTTTGCTGGCAAATGCAATACTAATAAGCATTTTTCTAATTCATACAATTCAATTTATTAGAAAATGGATGAAACTTAAATACACAGAATGCCTGTAAAAATGACTCCCTTGAGAATTAGAATGCAAAATTAAGCTCATAGGAATATTGATGTATGGGTGAAATAATATATAGGAAGCAACTAATTAATGTTAATCTACAGAATAAGCATTTCTTAGAGAAGCCAAATATAATAGAAACAGGCCAATGCCCAAAGAGTTGAAATTGAAATTTAAGTGAGTGGTTGCCAAGAGAAACTACATGCATTAAACAATTTCACTAGCATTTTTTTTAATGCTAAAACAAAAATAGTCACTACTAAAATTACCCCATTTCAAGTTAGTCACTAACAATTGCTTGACAAAAAAATCTACAATCATTTTTACAAACACATTTTCCATGCTAAGTTTCCTGTAACATAATCATAACTTAGTTAAAATATAGAGGCAAATGACATCTCATAGAGGACCTGAAGGGAAGTGACCACATTCACATTGCGTATAGACTAGAACTGATCCAATGCGCATGGACATGATATTGGTTTACAAACTGGAAAAATAAAGGACAAAATCCAAACTTTGTAAAAATGTACTTTGATACATGAACAAATACAAGTTTACAAAAACAGAAGGATTGACATGTCGAAGCAAACAAATGAACCAACATGTGATTGACCATCAAGATATTCAAGGAATATATCTCACCATGTTTTGGAAAAAAACATTTACATCATTATATTATTCCCAACTAGAGCACCAGAGAAATCATATTCTAATTGAACTTTCAACTATTGCAGCCTCCAACAATGCATAAAGTTCAGAAATTATGTAGCTTAACTAATGCATAAATAACACATGACCCCACATTATCATGTACACAATACAACCTATAGAATATAAAATTCCTAAAAAAAAAAATTCAAGGAGCCATCAAGATGGCCATAAAGGGGAAGGAAAAAATTATCTCAGTCCAACGGTTAAGTATTCACAAACAAGGAGGGGAAAAAAAGCCAATGATTAAAAGAATTGGTAATAAATTACACTAGCAATTGTATAGTTTGGATGCAGAGAAACCTCTGCCAGCACATTGACAACTTCCTCTTCAATCAACGTATGTCCTTGTCCAAACCCAAATGCAAAAAACCCATCGAAATTGATATGTTCAATTAGTTCTCTGTTAGTTTCTCTGAAACAAAAGGCATATATGAACAAAACCTTATATTTCCATATTTCAAAATTCTCTAATTTGCAGCAACAACAACAAAATTAAATTTACTTACTTAAACCCCAACTTAGTTATATGCAACAGTTAATCCAAACCAAATCATAGTCTTTCATTGTCTTATTTTCGTTACCAAACACCGCTTGAGGAATCAAAAGTAAAATCTTGCAAGAGTTCCAATTTTTTAAATTTAATTTTCTCAGAAACCAAACAAAGACAATACATTTTTTTATGACATAATCAAACAACGGAAAAGATAGAAGCTTTAGGCACCGCAAGCCTCTGTCTTGGAAATCTCTAGATTCTAAAATACAATGGGTTGCGATTTCTACAGTGTTGTGCCGTGAAGGAAGGCTGTGGAGGAAGGCGGCGCATGGTGGGTATAGGAGCTTGAGCCAGATCCGTGAGGGGGAGAGCAGATCGACGGTGAGAGAGAGGGAGAGCTTCGGTGGGGGGTTGGGGACCGTTGGGGGGTAGCTATGCCGTAGTTGGAGTGGTGCGGGGCTGCGGACGCGGCGGCACTGTGAATCCAAGGGAGAAAGGAATTCGAGGGAGATCTGTGGGAGAGAGGAAGCCGCGAGGGAGGGACTTGGCTGGGGTTGGTCAGTGATGGTGGAGGTGGACGGTGATGGTGGGTCGTCGACGGCGTACAGTGGCTGCTGCGTGGCGACATGAAGAGTGGAGATCAGAGGAGAAGAGGGATTGGGGAGAGACGGGAGGGGGGAGGAGACACTAGAGAGAATTAAAGGAAAGAAGGGAAAACGCGGGGGTTTTAAATTTGAGTTCCACTTTGACCAGTTGGGCTGATGTTGGGCGTTTAGCAGCCCCCCAATGAAAATATAACACGTAAGTAGTTTTATACTTGACACACTAAAATTAGTCTCATTTAATTATACCATAGAAACTCATTTATGAGAAGAGAACAAACATTCCAACTTCATCTTGTTCGAACCAGTATGTCGTCGCACCAAACCAGGTCCATTGCCACCACAACCGGAAAATGCCGTCGCTCCCATGAAACTTCGTCGCCCATCACAACCGGGTTCTCTCCTTGGCCATATCTCCTCTCTCCTCACCCAAAACGCTTATCTCCCATTTCATTTATCACATATGAAAGCCCCTTTTCTCTCACTCTCCTCACCCAGATCTTTGAGGAAAAAATCTCTATTATTTCATTAATTTTGCTATTATTTTTTCATTCTGCATGTTTAAAATATCTATTATTACATACGAATTCAACACAAAAATCATTTTCAAATTATCTCTCCCAGAACAAATTACCACAAAGTATTGAAAAAAGAAAAAAAAAATCCATGTTTTGGCTGAGACTTATCCATTTCCTCTTTCTGTTATGCAAAATTGAAGCTTTCTTATGCTCCTCTGTTCTTCCTCTTCTCCCATCTTGAATCTGCAAGCTTAAATCCGCAAGCTACAGTGGCTCGCAGTGCCACACTTCCAAACAATTCACCTCCAAATTTCAAACAATCTCGAGAAGGATTACCCACAGAACAACTTGAATAACCCTTTGTTTTCTTTCTTATTTTTTCTAGAGGAAGGAGTAATAGAATAGAGTAGCAAAAATACAAATCACCTAAGAAGAAGAAGATTCTGGGTAAGAGACTGAGGTTGCATTTGGATGTTGAAGTGAGTTGAATTGAGATGATAAAATATTGTTAGAATATTATTTTTTAATATTATTATTATTTTGAAATTTGAAAAAGTTGAATTGTTTATTATATTTTATGTTGGGATTTGAAAAAGTTGTAATGATGAGTTGAGATGAGTTGAGAGATGTTTAGAAACCAAACGAAACCTGAGAAGAAGTAGAAGAAGATTCTGGATAGTAGAGGTGATGGGGAAATAGGAAAGAGAGAACACAGTGTAATGAGGCAAAGATTACACAAAAAAGAAGTTTGAGAGGAAATTTATTGGCAAGCACTCTAAACAAAAGCAAGGGGCTTCGGTGGAAGGGAAAGGGTTTTCACGAGGGAGGAAATTTCTTCTCTATAGACAGGCATATGGTATGTGTAATGGAAGAGCTATGTGGCAAAAGCTTATTGGGAGCTGTTATTTGAGGAAAAGCAGATGGACCGTAGCAAATTTTTTCTCTTTAAATTTTATTAGATTTTTTGGCGCTTTTGATTCACCTCTAATAGTATTAATTGGCAAAAAAGACCTTTACGGCAATAATATTTGCTGTAAAAAGCATATATTGCGGAAATTCTAAAATTTGATAGAAATAAAAAGCCGCTACAGTTACAATACTTTGTTGTGACAAAAAAAATGCCGAAATAGGTATAAAAAGTCACCGCAAAAAAAAAAAAAAGAGAGAAAAAGAGAGAGAGAGAGAGAGAGAACAATAAATCTCCCAGCATTTCCCACTTTTGCGATGAAATTCAGTGGCGACTTAGAAATCACAGTAAATAATGACCTTTTTCGACGATTTTTTTTGTGGCAATCTTAAAATCGCTGGAAAATGCCTATTTTCTTGTAGTGAGCAAATGCTTATTTATTTATTTTCATTTTTTCCTTCTAGATAATATGTTGGATTGGATGAGAGCATATTGTACAAAGCTCTAAAGAGAACTAGAGATGGACAAGATATGAGACTACCTAATTGGAGGACCAAGGATTCTAGTAATTGGAACAATTTATTTTCCTTCTCCCTCACAAGATTTTTGTTCACACTTTTATCTAAGGATCCTTCAAACAAGACTGCAGCCTCAAAGTGTTTTCGCATATGAAATGAGATGAGTTAAGATTAAAGTTAAAAGTTGAATAAAATATTATTAGAATACATTTTTTTACTATTATTTTTTTTATTGATAAAGTTGAATTATTTATTTTATTTTGTGTGAAAATTTGAAAAAGTTGTAATAATTAGATGAGATGAGTTTAGAGAAATTGTGAAAACAAACTAGGGAAATTCTCAGGTTTCATTTAAAATCTCAAAGGCAGAAAGGCCTATTTAAACAATTCTCAAATAATGGTACTAATAGATTACTTCAAAAGGAAAAATCTATTTTTAGGCCGGTTTACTTTACCAACACCACACACGTGACGTGGCGAACCCGATCGGGTCGCCACGTCACTATTTTTCTCTTACCTCTTAGATGGGGTTTGCACGCATATGTCCAGTTGAGTTTTCATTCATTTTATCCCTTCTGATCCCTTCCTCCCTGTCTCCCTCACTTTCCTTTGTCTATAATCCACCTTCAGATCCCTTCATCTCCTTCTCCATCTCCCTCACGCAAATCAGATCCCTTATTTCAGTAACAAAAATTACCCTCTGTCTGTCGCCCTCACTCTCATCTCTCACCCTCGAGGCTGCACTTCCTCTCTTGCCGTTTCCTCACTTCCGTAGCTCTCTTACCCTCACTTCTCTCCCTCTGCCGAATCCCTCTCCCCTGTCGATACCATCTCTCGAGAAAAATCCTAACAGATCGCAGAAATTCCCCTTGAAATCCACTTCACAATAAAGCCCTAATACTGGTCACCATTTCGTTTGTATTTTTGTTGGGATAAAGAGATGAGCTGCTATGTGGAAACGTTGCTTTCGTATCACACTGCCACTGCTTCCGCATTGCTCAACTCCATGCTCTCTACCTCTCTTCGCAGCACCAAGTTGGAGTCCTGAAGGTAATTTCAATTTTTTTTTTTAAATTTTTTTTTACATTCCAATGAGTTGGACTTGATAATTCAGCATAAGTTTTTATTCGATTGTCTATTTTGTGGTGGTGGAACTACATTTTTAGTTATCATTGGTGAACAGCTTGTTGTTCTAGTGGCTGCATGATTAATATTTACATCAGCAACATTGACAGTTGGTACTCACTGACTTAGTGACTTACCAAGGGTAGCTAACTCCACTATCTTATAGTGAGTATTCTAAACCTATTATGTTCTTTTGTTTTTTCTTGGAAGGATAAAGGGAGGGTGGGGGTTAAATTAGAGGACTAGAAAAAACATAATGTTGACATTTTATTTGATCTTCTCTTCTGGCGTCTACATATGTGAAAACTTAGTCATTTTTGGGTTTTCTCAAGCCTGAAAATGAAATGCATGCCTGTACAACTTGTTTTTTATATGTGACCCAATTATATGGACACTTGAATTATGCAAAACTATAATTTATAGTCGTACACCTTGTGCTTGAAGAATGCTATGAAGTAAGAGATGTATTATGCTTTGCACACTAGACTTTGTATTGCATGATATTCTCCTAGGATTGGATAGGAGCTTGGCTGTGGTGGTGGAACTGCTTTTTTTGTTCTGCCAGACTTGTTGTTGTATACGAATTTGAGGCCAATGGGAGCAACAAATGCTTTTAGCCAGAAGGGCACTTTGTTGGATATCCAAGGGATTCCAACTCTAAGATGACATACATTTTGAGCACTTTGTTACATGCAACTAGCTATATAGTCTTTTCATTTTAAGGAAGCCCACTTCTCATAATTAAAGAAAAAGCCAAAATACATTACAGTTTGAGATAGGATTGGATAGGAGCTAGGCTGTAAAACTTGATAGTGCTTTATAGAAACGAGTCCCTTGCATATAATGGACTGCTTTGTTGTCATTCTTTTGTTGGAACATGTAGCAGAATGTTACTATCAATCATGTGACCTTCTATGTTTCAATACCTTTGCTGCTATCTTGTTTTGGGTTGTTTTCAGTAGCTGTTTCTATTTGCTTCAGCAAAGGTTGTCATTTATATCAACTATGACATCAAGTCAATCATCATCATTTATAGTGGATGCATTTTAAATGGAAGCACCAACTTCTTGGTGTGGTTTGAAAGAACCACTAAAGACCTCCCAAACTAACAAAAATCCAGAAAGAAAATTTTATGCTTGCTTGAAGTATAAAACGATAAGCCAACTTATTATTATTATTCTATAAATAATTGGCAATTGCGTTAACAGTTGTAACATTTTAATGTTTGAAATTCTTGCATTGTATGCAGGGAGAATCAAGTTGTCAATTCTTCATATGGGCCGATATACTTCAGCTGATAGAGGAGAAATTTATAACAAGAGAGAATACACTCCGAAATAGAGAGGATGATTTATTGTTGCGCGAATATGAGGTGTCGAGAAAAGAAGATAAACTAATACAAAGAGAGAATGATTTGAACCTCCAAAAGGAGGAAGTTTGAAGGCGGGTCATAGAGAATAGATGTGGTCGTATATTATTGTGTTTGTATTGGGTTTGTTCTATTGTAATAGTTTTTTATTTGTTCGGATGATAGATGTATCAACCGTTATTGTAATTGCATAATTCTCTATAAATATTTTGTAATTATGGAACGATTTGCGTATGGTAATGGATGTGCATTTGTGAGAATGGTATTGTACATTTTAGTGGTAAAAAAATTTGTCCAGTGATAAAAATCTATCCAGTTTAAATGGAAAAAAAAAATCTGTCCAGTTTCATAACCTATGCAGGGGAAAAAAACACCCTTCCAGTGTTAATAGGCATCACAAATATGTCCAGATTTTGATAAGATAGAACAAATTTGTTCGAAAAACATTCTTTACAAAACCCATAGACATTCTTTACAAATCTATTGACCATATTTACATTCTTTACAAATCATCACAAAACCCAACATATTTAATCACAACACCCAAAATAAACAAAACTACAACGTCACAACAACATTCTCATTACAATATTTCATCACAACAAGTTCTGATTCAACAAATTATTAAGGCACAGTCACGACCTCCTCACATCCCAATGGTATTGGTTGTGTGACAGTACTACATTATGTTTCAACAAGAATAACATCAACATTAGAACCAAGTTGATCCACTTTAGCACTATGTTGAGCTTCCGATACGATGATACCTCACCATGTTGTGATTCATCATCAAATTTTTTTTGCAAATCTAAATTTCAAACAAAAAAATGCACATCTATTAGAATGAATAATGCATACAGTCCAATAAATATATAATTAATATGAAAAAAATTTACTACTTATTTCTTTCTTCTTTTGGTCGTAGCCTTCTCCACAGACGGAACCTTCCTTTTCGATGGTGGCCTCCATTTCCCTCGGACAACGTGTGGGCTTAATATTTTCTTATTGTTGTTCGTGGCCACGTTTTCTCTGACCTTGGTTGAATCAGATTCAAGTGGTAATCCTTTAAAGTAATTCTCAAACTCATCCAAATGACACATGAATGCATTGACATGGTCATCATGTTGGTATACACGAGTTGCTAATTTTAGACATAGTTTCACGACAAGCTCATACCTTCGGGTGTCTGCATTTTGCCGCATGTCATCGCAGCTACTTTTGACCAGTGTGTATCTCCTCTTCAAGTCCTTCCACCATCGATCTAAGACGTACTTCTCTGGTACACTGTGAATCTTCTTCATTTGACAAATTTTTAATGCATAGGCTACAAAGGATCCCCCTCATCTCAAATAATGCACATGTGCATTTCAGTTCACATTCCTCCTCGTTATAATAAACTGAGTACTTGAAGGTTTTTACATGGTCATCCTCAATAGTAATTTCATCCAAAAAATCGAATGTGGAAATGCAACATTGCTCGTTGAGAAATAGACAATTACAACACATCATCGCCAACAACTCTTTCTGGACCTCTTTATATTTTGCGTTTGTATACAACGCTTGAAACTGTTTCTCAATGTGGAATGGAGATACACATGGGATGGTTTGGTTGCAGGACATGAAATCAACTGTAGTCTCGACCTCCACCTTCTTCCTCAACGCATTGTAAAATTGATCTACGAATTCTTTCAGTGTCGTACCAAAATGCACAAATCCATCAAAGAAAGCATTCATGCTTTCAGACCGTTGTGTAGTGCTCATGCCAGCCCAAAATACACCCTTCAAGTAAGCTGGTACCTAGAACGACTTCTCATTGTACAATCCTTGCAGTCATGCATTATCACCAAGGTCATACTTCTGAATTAGTTGCCCCCACTTCTTCTCAAATTCTACACATGTCTGTGAATCACATAAGGAACTAAGAATGGAAGTCTTCAACCCATTATTAAGTTGGGAGTGAGATCCCAATTTCTCGGGAAGTTTCCGCAGTATATGCCATAGACAATATCTATGGCGAGTGTCTGAGAATACCAATGCAATAGCAGACTTCATTGCTTAGTCTTGGTCTGTTATTATCGCTTTTGGAGTTCAATCATCCATGCACTGCAACCATGAGTGAAACAACCATATAAAAGTAGTTGTGTCCTCACTTGAAATCAAGCCAGTTCCTAACAATATTGGCTGTCCATGATGGTTGACCCCAACAAAGGAAGCAAAAGGCATACCGTATCTATTTGTTTGGTATGTCGTATCGAATGTGATAACATCTTCGAAATACTCATACGCTGCTTGACTTCGTGTGTCAGCCCAAAACATATTTATGATTCTCAAGTCTTCATCCACATCCACAACAGAAACAAAGTCATCATTGATCAACCTCATCCTCTTAAAGTAATCAGTAAGTGTATCACCACCTCCTATACCCAACTTTAACTGTTTGGCTTTGTCAATAAAATTTCAACAGTCTTTTTCTTGGAAATCAAGATTTTCAAACCTCCCGCATCAACAACAAATGCTCCAAAATTCTTATTCATTCAAATACTTGCTCTGTCATTCAAATCAAGCATCCTTTGACTATATTTATCCAAACATTTAAGCAATCTAAAAAACCTAGACTTCTGTGGGCTGACAGTACTATGATTATAGGCAATCTCAAGAGTGTCAGCACCCATACACCCTTCACCAAATGAGCATTTATCCTCGTCTTACAATCGGTTTAGTTGTTGGTCTTGGCCTTGAAATATTATTGTGGCTAGGATGATATTTGCAGCCCCGCGCACACCCAATTGTCAAATACTTGACACTCTCATCTGCCTCTCTCTTCATCCTTTGTATTATAATACCAAAACCTTATTGCTTAGCATATTGTTTGTCATAGGCCATAACCTCTTTATCAGTGGTAAACTCCATACCAGGTTTTGGCTCCTCAACTCCTTCATCATCCGATACTTCATTAGCCCCCTCTGCCTCAATCCCCTTGGCATCTCCCTCTTTACACACGTCCGATGAATTTTCTGAAAATGAAAATGCATGATTTGGATTAGTATTTATATTATATATATATATATATATACTAAATGTTTACTCGAGCTTGTTAAAATGTAATACCGTTACTCATATGATAGCTTTGATCAGTCATGTGTGATGTACTTCCCAAAATGTTTTCACTTTCATATTTAAATGGCACAATTGATGATTCACTTGCTAGTTAGGTGATCATTCCAGATCTTCTCAACACCTTCAGACTACTCGACAGAGGGTATGACATTGATGGGGACTGTAATTACAGTGTTAGAACGGCTCAAATACACGTAATAAAAAACTATGACAACTGTTAGAAAGGAATTTACCAAGATTATATTTTGAACTCAGCCTGACTCCTCCACATTACTCGATGAAGGGTTGAGCGTCATTGGTCCAAAAGGTGGCATTGATGAGGCTGTAATTTAATACGGTGTTAGAACGGGCCAAATGCATGAAAGGAAAAAAAAAAGTATTTTGAAAGTTCGAAAGGAATTTACGAGAATAATATTTTGAACTCATCCCGACTCCTCTACATTACTCGACGGAGGATAAAGCATCGTTGGTCCAAAATATAGCATTGATGGGGCTGTAATTTGATACGGTGTTAGAACGGGCCAAATACATGAAAGAAAAAAAAAATATTTTTTGAAAGTTCGAAAGGAATTTACGAGGATAATATTTTGAACTCGTCCCAACTCCTCCGCATTGCTCGATTGAGGATAGGGCATCGTTGGTCCAAAATGTGACATTGATGGGGGTTGTAATTTGATACGGTGTTAGAACGGGCCAAATGCATGAAAGAAAAAAAATATGACAATTGTTAGAAAGGAATTTACTAGGATAATATTTTGAACTCAATGCGACTCCTCCGCATTACTCGACGAAGGGTTGAGCATCGTTGGTCCAAAAAGGTGGCATTGATGGGAGCTGTAATTTGATACGATGTTAGAACGGGCCAAATGCATGAAAGAAAAACAAAAAAAGTATTTTGAAAGTCCGGAAGGAATTTACGAGGATAGTATTTTGAACTCGTCCCAACTCCTCCGCATTACTCGACAAAGGACTAAGCATCGTTGGTCCAAAATGTGGCATTGATGGGGGCTATAATTTGATACGGTGTTAGAATAGGTCAAATGTATGAAAGAAAAAAAAAAATATGACAGCTATTAGAAAGGATTTTACCAGAATAAATATTTTGAACTCGACCCAACTCCTCCACATTACTCGACGAAGGGTTGAGCATCATTGGTCCAAAATGTGGCATTGATGAGGGTTGTAATTTGATACGGAGTTAGCACGGGCCAAATGCATGAAAGAAAAAAAAAAGTATTTTGAAAGTTCGAAAGGAATTTATGAAGATAATATTTTGAACTCGTCCTGACTCCTCCGCATTACTCGACGGAGGATAGAGCATCATTGGTCCAAAATGTGGCATTGATTGGGGTTGTAATTAGGTACAAGGTTAGAACGATTCAAATGCACGTCCTTAATTTTTTTTAAAAAGCTTATAAGGAAATCTACTTGGCTATCCCATGCGTCTGTATATATAAATAGCGGATAGTACAAATTTCTTGGACCACAATATCCCTATAATACACAAATAAAAATACATTAACTAATTGAAAATATCAAACACATGGACATTTCTAAATGACCAATATGTATCATACATGTGCTAGTGGGATCGATGTAGAAGGTCTAGGTGGCCTTTCATCTTTCTCTTTATCCATCACATTATTTCTATTGAGTCATAATGAAGTTTTAGAAACCCAGATAACAGGAAATATTAAAACTGATTATCTCACCACTAGTAAATTTAAATCATGTACACTTAAAAAAGGTTGACAGTTAAACAATACTCGTATCTCATTTGATATGAAGTAGACGTAGGAATCTCCATTAAGCCTCGAATATCATCACTAACGACACAAATACCATGTACAAATATGCTTTTTCCAAGTTTTGACATAAAAATCCATGATTTAAGAAAAAGATTATGGAAACGAGCCCACATGATCACTTCATTTAAACCAAAAACTCAGGTAGACTAGAACTGTCATGTACCTAACAACTAATAAAGCACTAAATATCATTAGACCAGAACAAATCTACCAAAGCTCAATTAGAATAACATAAGCTTAGATAAGGTTCTTCAAATTAAACAAAAAAAAAATCAATTCAAAAACATGCAGGGGACATCAAAAAAGTTCAAACTTGGACCAAAACCATCTCAATAATCAGTTCAGAGCTACCAAAATCCCCACCCAATCCTTCTATAGCTACCAAAATGCACAGCCAAATTGCTCTCTCCATTCAGGAAAAGAAAGGGAAGGTATCATTCACAATCACAATCGTTATTGCTACAGCAAGAGGATACCATCCATCCATTCATTGATCTGGAACCAGCCACAACCCACAAAACACAAACATGGTGGGCTCCTTTTAAAGTTCAAATCCAAGGTTGATTGTTGAGAGGGAAAAAAGAAAGTCCATCCATCGTGTAATTAAGATCCCAAGATCTAAATTATTTTCACTCCATCTCGACGAATCGAGGGAGCCACTCAACAAGCACCATCAGGTGGATCTTGATGGTTTGCTTTTTGTTTTTGTTTTTGTTTTTTGTTGCACTTACTTTACCCGACAGATCAAAATAGAGTATTTTACACTTTTGGGTTAACCTTAAATTCATCTAAAAGTGTTCAAATTTTCACATATAATCATCCCAATCAAACGATAATTATTATACCATAATCGAATTGCCAGTTTGATGGGGGGAAGGAAAGTAAGTAATATGCCAGGTTTTTAGGGGCAAATAAAGCTACCAAAATCCGAACCCTATCCTTCTATAGCTACCAAAAAAATTACATTGCTTTGTATAGGAAAATCCAAACAAAGAGGACAGGAATACAAAAAGAACTCAGTCATTACTTCTATGCAAACAAACACAAACACTTGGAAGAAAGATCCTGTAAAATAACTCCAAAAATAAACCAGTGAGAGAGAAATATCACCTGCGAGCGAGATGGTGGCAGACGATCGGAGTTTGTTTGGCTGGTCGGTGTGGGCGGCACATCATTGTGACGGGACGAACGAGACATGGAGTTGGCCAAAGGAGGGCAGAGTAGCAAGCAATGCAGTAGAGATGAACAATTTGAATTGGCTTGCGGAGGAAGACAACGAATAGTAAAACATTTGTTTTACTTGAAGGAAAAAAAAAAATGCCACATCACCTCGTGTGTGGTGTTGGAGAAGTGAAGGCAGATGTATAGTTTTACTCACTTCAAAATGTTCCTTCCTAGAACCCTTTTCCCTCAAATCTGTAGTTTCTTGCATCAGTCATTTCCTTCGACATAATGTCAAATGATCCGAAGATCTCTATTGTACTTTAAAGTCTTATAACTTATGCCCTCACATCCAAGATGTCATCTCCATTGAACAATTTTCACACAATTAAAATAACAATGACATGATCCTATTAGTAACATATATAAAATTATATAATACATTCGGTCGGTTTGGTCAGGGGTGTAAAACCCCTATCCCGAAATCGGATTGAAAATCAAATTTTCCTACTTTCCGGTCCGGACCAACCAAAACCAGTCGGTTTTTTCGGACCAGATTCTTACACCCCTACACATGGGGACATGAGGTCTAATATAAAGTAGGCTAGTAATATGACAATCGGTATACATTCATAAGACATTGCTTCTCTTTTTTACTTCTCAAATTTAAATCTTAAGGTAGGAAGCTATGAGGCAATGGCATTGGTTTTAGATGCATTCAATTTCGGTTGCCAAATGCAAATTGACATTGTGCATACTTACATTTGTTGTTGAGAATTCATATATCGTATTGAGGAATATTAAACAAGAAAATTAAGACCAAATATGCCATTAATTGTTTTTAGCATAATTAAAGCACGTCAGTCCAAATAATGCAATTAAATCGTTCGAGTAAACGTTGAGTTCCCCCCAATCTAATAGAAGAAACTATCACCGATAGACTCTGCATTTTTCAAATATAGTAAAAACCAAAAGGATAAAACACCTAAAAACTTTGCCTATTTCTTCTCTCTGTTCTACAAAAAAATGGTGAAGACAAGACAAGAGAAACCACTCGATGATCTCCACGTCAGTAGAGACACAAGGTTGCTCCTCCCAACCCAATAGGAAGAAACATGGATTCTCCTTTTAAAATTGGAGAATGAAAATTAAAACACAACATAAAATTAAACAAAATAAATAAAGAATATAATAACAGCTGATACATACATGACCAAAGCAACTATTGACTAACAGAGGCCTAAGCAAAATGGCCTTTTTTTTTTTTTTTAATCTCACTTGCTAATAAATAATATACTATGATGATACAGGGCTCAAATTCAACTCAAGAGGTCTCAGAGCACCTTGAACAATCTCCTGAACAGTTCGGTTACGCCGGCAAACTTCTGACATTTCTTCAATCGGAAGAGTCAGACTATTAATATCAAATCCAGAAGCTGCATCAGACAATGCTTTCAAAAATCTTGACAGCTCTACCTCTGTGACAGCCGTCAATGGAATCAGAGAAACACTCTCCTTGGCCCACACCACTGCCAGTGCCCCATATGCACGAGTTAATGACAGTAGCGTGTAAGTTACCTGGGGGAAGAAAGCAGGGGCTGTAAATTTTCAAAACTTAATGAAGTGAATGAATATGATTAATCATGTGCATGCACATATTATATAGAGTAATGCTACATACAAACTGTCAGTCGTAGAGTGCACAATCGTTGTGCAGTTATTTTGAAAAATAGTGGAGTCTACTATTAAAAAATTAATTTTTTTTATATAGGTTCCGTAGTTATTCACTTTTTGCAAAGTGATTACGCAGCGCTTGAACACTCACGACTACAACTATCATTTCTCTATTATATAACAGCTCAAGAATTTGTAAAAGAAAACTAGGAGTACCATTTCTAATCGAGAACTAGGTAGGGCCCCTGTTAAAGAGGCAATCAAAATTCTGGTGATGCTGGCCCCTCGAGGAATAACCACAGAGTTCCTGATAGGTATGTATTGCTCTCCCTTGCTAGAGTTGGTAATATCAAAGATATCCGATAAGAATGTCAATATGGAATTAGAGGCCTCTCTGCAAGTGGGGAGCAAAAAGTAAGACGACATGAAATCAGTGTTAGTCACTGATATAATTTTTGGGGGAGAGAGAGAGAGAGAGAGGCTACACCTATGCTGTACTGTGATCCCAATCATAGAGCAGTCTACTAATGATGGAAATACTTCAGATGGCATAAATAACTGTGGACAATAACGAATGCACCTCGATGCCAACAAAAAACAATCATCTGCTATATCTGGTCTGGTAGTAAATTCCTGTAGAAATATTGAAATAGGAACAAGCATCAACATATGTAAAGGTAGATCTCAAGAATGGAAAGCTTTCAAATGCCCAGGAAGCAGTACCTGAATATTTGTGAGAAGACTTGTTGTGTGGAGGAAGAGTGACTCGATCAAATTTTTTAAATAGGTTGCACAAGATGAGTCCGAACCAAATATCTGCAACCACAGATGCACACTCCACTCAAATACTAAGATAAAAAAAATAAAGATTATCTAACATTTTATGAACAGAATCTGTACCTTTATAACTTCACTGGAGAGATAAAGAAAGCAAGGCTGGTGATACTGTTTATATAGGCCTTGAATCTCTTCTAACATAGCTCCAATTGTCATTCCCATGAACCTTCCAGAAGTTCTTACCTATGAAAATTTAAGTTCTTTATGCAATCACTAGTAGTACAAGAAATTGCCAATCTCAGGATGTACATCATGCTAAGAATAACAGTATATTAGGCCCAACAATCAAATGACCTTAACAATGTTATCCTAAAAAATCACAAAACGCAATATATATAATAAATATATATATATAGGGGAAGAATAAAGTGAAAACAACGAAAAAAGGGTGAAAACTCAAAGCGGACAAAACGATAAATTGGCATAAACAAGCCTGTAACGTCCCAATGGAAGGCCCAAACCACATGGCCTATACTCCAAAAGGACTAGTCAATGATACAATTGGAGCCCCATTGGAATCTTATAAAGAGCAAGAACTTCTCCTTCCCAAGCAATGTGGGATCCTATACACCACCTACCCTTACTCATATCATATGGAGTATCACAATCTACCCCCCTTAAATTCCCGACGTCCTCGTCGGGTCTGTCTATTATAGGTTGCACGGCTCAAGTCCCACATTTCTGGTTGGGATAGGCTCTGATACCATTTGTAACGCCCCAATAGAAGGCCCAAATCACATGGCCTATACTCCAAAAGGACTAGTCAATGATACAATTGGAGCCCCATTGGAACCTTATAAAGAGCAAGAACTTCTCCTTTCCAAGCAATGTGGGATCCTATACACCACCTACCCTTACTCATATCATATGGGGTATCACAAAGCCTCACTCATCATCATAAAGAAACTAGATCAATATAGATTCCTTTGACTTCAAAACTCATGTTTTCATCTAGGGAAGAGGTAAATCGTAGGCTTGGACTCTTGCATGTGTAAAAAGAGTGGGTAAGTGTTGATCTCCCACATCACTATGAGGTGGCTAGGGAGTTATGGGTTTTGAATTCAGCACTTCTAGGATTGTGTGGTTCATGCCCAAGCCGGTGGAGTTGGCTTATTGGCAGAGCCTGTTTGGAAGTTGTAGAAATACATGAGTTTGGAGGATGGTTCCTTTGTGCTTAATGTGATGTATTTGGCAGAAACGTAATGCCCACACATTTGAAGATCGTGAGAGGATGGTGACAGGGTTCAAAGCCTTAGATCATGAGAGGATGGCTGCACAAATAGGTCTCAGCTTTCTAGATTTCTAGAATTTTAGTTCTTTTTCTTCTCATTAATTGGGTGTATTCTTTTGTATACTTCCTATGTACCAGAGTGTGTGCCGCTCTGCACTTTCAATCAATAAGATCACACTATTTACAAATAAAACTACCAGCCCGATTGTAAGTGAACTACATAGTTCACGCATCAGAACAAACCTATACATGGGTGTTGATATGCATGAAGATAGGAAGTGGTAGGGTACTATAATAACATGGCGCAAACCAGTGGGTTCTCTACACCATTATGCCTTTATTTTCTATTCTAAATTTAACCAGTATAATCTAATGTTTTCAGGATTGATTTATAGATTTCATCAAGCAATCATAGGAAATAGCATGGTTCAGAAAACTCACAGCATATTTGCAAGCTCGGCAAAGAGACTCCATTGTTCGAATGTCCCAAGCACGACTAAACCAGACTCATTAAAACATGGATTAGAGAAGGAGAAACCCAGGTACATGCATGGGAGCTTATCTTGGCTAAGAAACAGTTAACAACTACTTACAGATCAAAGATGGCTTTAAAGATTGGCCAAAGCCTTTGAATTGCATCTGCTACTGCTTCAGGGTGTTTTACATATCTGAAATTTGTTTCAAAACTTGCTTTCAGAAGCATGTTGACAACATAACCAGATTAAGAGAAATAAAGCAAATAACAAAAGGATTTCGCTCACACCTAAAGATGTATGCAAATCGATCAATATGAACAGTTAACTCACGAGCAGTTTTCTTGTTTAATATCTCTGGACCTTGACTTACTGCTTCCTGGTTGTTCACATTATTAAAGTGGATAGATCATCCGAAAAATAAGTTTTGAATATGAATCCAATGGAAATAAAACCAACCTGTAAAGGAGTAACGACTGGCAAGCATAATGCCTCCAGGGCCCTCTTAGCATTTTCAGGAGGGAGTTCTGTGATTACCATACTGCAAAAAGATATCAAGAAAGTTCAGAATAACTGCTCAATGGAGGATCTATTTCACCAAGCAATATCTCTGAAGGAAGAAACAATTTACCTCAGGGCTTCAACTAGATGCAGTGAGTCCTCAGCAGAGACTTTAAAACTACCTTCTCCACTAACTGCCCTATGGTATATGTGGAAGAGACCATCTAAATACCCACAAAGCTTTCGCCGGCAATCTACATTTAATTGTTATCAGAGAACAAGAAACAACATTCAATGTGCAATGCAGTGTACCAAAGGAGTGCAGCGAGAAAGAACTGATTAGTGTCTTACCAAAAGCATTATCAAAGGTGTATGTTGAAAGGGGAAAGTCAAAACCACAAGAAGCATATTTGAATAAAAAATTAATATCAAGCAATCACACGAGAAAAAAAAAAGCCGATGGTCGTTGGACCAAATGGCATTTCCTCCTACCATTACTAATCTGTGGAAGGGAAGGTTACTAGTTTAATTCCTTGTGGTGCATAGGCCGTAAATTACATATAAGAGGAGGGAGAGAATACATAATAAATAGAGTAGCAGCCAACCAAGACCACATGGAAGATAATTTAACTTTAGAGTACTGAACTTTGCATAAGATTTTTTTCTTCATTTCAATCAGAGCATGTCCTTGTATGACTTCCAAAAAAGTAAAACAAGAACATCAGAAGTCATGAATCTGGACAAATTTTCTTTAGCTACTACACAAGAGACTTTCAAACCTCAAGGGGGAAGCTCAAGTAGCAGCCAAGCTTCAATAAGCACCTTGCATAGTGTGTCAAAACTTTGAAACCCTACTCGTGCAACAATCCCTTTGGGACCACCCATATGACGTGGCATGGTAATTGCCAGGTGTGTGTGGGACAAAGGGACTACACGTGCCCAATGAATCAATCTGGACAGATAGCTTCGGATACCCTTGTCAGAAGAAAAAAATAACATGATAATTTCAGCCCACACAGTAGGCATTCCTAATTTCTGGAGTATGCGTGGAGGACAGTCCCACCAACATATCCTAGGAGCTAATATTCATTAGACTTGAAGATCCAGAAATCCATCTAAAATTTTGTAAAAAGGATTCAAATGTGCTGAGTAAATGTCTATAGAACAATTACATAATCATTAAGTTAAAAATAAGCCATTGTGCCACTCATTCAGATATGTGAAATTACTGAACACTGTAATTGTTGAAATCCAAGCAAACTTTTCAGAGAATGCTTGTAAAAGGGAACACATAAATCAGGTCAAATAGACATTTCACAAGACAGATTCCTCACCATCACAAATGTGTTTGAATGCCAAAGCTGCCGCCGCTGCAGACTCTTCAGATGTACCCATACCACTCATGAGGATATCGATCAGTGAAGCCAGCATAGATAGTCCATTTGATGCAGAATCAAGCCATTTTGAGTATGCTCCAATAGTTAAGCACACTGAGTTTATTTTCCATAAGCATAGGATGAGCATCAATTTTAAATGATGGAATATAGATATCATACTGTGAAAAAAAATAGAAATCTCCATTTGATATGCAATTGCCTTGGCAAGCAGCCAGGTGAAGCAAAGCTTTTGGACAAGAAAACCTTTTCTACCTTTAGTAGAGATGGTTCACCATCTCCACCCCATGGTAAGACATTACTGTTGTTGGGCAAAGCTTGGGGGGGGGGCGGGTATGGGGGGAGGGGAGGAGGCTAACAGCCTATCAAAGAAATATTACCGGTCTGAAGTAGTTGGGGTTGTTGAGGAAGTTTGGGAAGCAAACTCATAACCTGTATGTACCAAACACACAAAACAAAAACTTTATGCTCTTAAGAATTTTATACCAATAGATACTGTCAACAAAAAAAAAACAAAGGCCACCTCAGTTTTTTTTTTTTTTTAGAAGAAGTTTTATTAGAAACGAATGTATAGGCGAAGCCCAAGTACATAGGATAATAATTAAAGTTGTCTACGAAATACACTGCATAGGAAAATTAGTTGCACAGGATAATACAGTTGTCTATATTTTGGTGAAAGCGCCCACTTAGGAGACGTTTGGATTCGCAAGTCATCTCAGCTCATCTCAGCTCATCTCAACTCATCTCACTACTATTTATTACTATTCAGCAACTTTAATTCACAAATCTCACTACTATTCACAACTCATCTCATTACTATTCACAATCCATCTCAACTCATCTCAGCTCATCTTAAGTCATCTTCGAATCCAAACGTCTCCTTAAGCACCATGCTCTGCTAGAGTTTTAAACTCTTCTTCTCATTTCTCCACTAGAAATTTTACCTAGGTAAAGTGTCAAAACCTATGTTCACTATATCCCTTACAGGCTTCACTCTCCATCCAAAACACAGGAAAGCTTTACTCTTTCCCTCTTTTCGACTCTCTGTATCTTTTTCCCTACCAAATGCTCGCTTGAAAACAAAGTAGAAGATAAGAGGAATTTGAATGACATTGTACCTGAGGCATCACTTCAGCTTCAACAATTGAAACATAGTTTGATATAGCTCGAATGCAAAACAAAGCAGCCTCTGCTGGGCGCCATTCATTTTTTTCACCATTTCCACAGCAAGATACAGCCTTAAATCAAACACAGATTGTGAATATACCATATGAACAGATATCTCACAAAAAGATCTTCAAACAACAAAAAAGTACAGTATCCTAAAAAGTTAGGAAGATTCTCAAAGCTCCTTACAAAACACAGATCCACAACCCACCATTTTTTAGGGAAATACTGAGGAAAAAGAAAAGACTTTATTTTTCCTTTTCCTAACAATATTTTCTCTCCGTACACTTCCTGTTTTCGTTGGTTTTTCTTTTTCTTTCTTGTTTCGTTGATACTGCTGCGTTAATGGCAACAGTTCCTTGAGAGTTTTAGTCCAGTCTGGGTACCATATTGGTTGGTCTTGATGGGGCTGTGCAGGGAGGTTGTTATTGATCAGAAGGTTGTTGAGTTCAGAAAGGAGAATGAAAGGTGGTGGAGAATCACAGAGAGTAGTCATCGCATGGTGAAATACATTTCCTTGGATCATAAATTCTTGGGGTGGTTGGGCTCTATGGTGAAGGAATGTGCAGCATCACTGGGCTCTACAGAGTTCCTGAGAACTTGTAGAAAAGGAAATATGGTGCTAATGGTATGGAGGGGAAGTAATTATTATGATAGATTTATTTTCCTCTTGAAGTTTGGGCATGACAAGAGAAGAGGTCTGATTGTTGTGCCGGAAGGAAGGAAGGGGGAGGGGTGGAGAAATTTTGGAGATACAGTGAAGGAGCTCAGTCCTCCTTCCTCTTCCTCTGTTTCGAATGTGAGAAACATAGCACCTAGTGCTTTCTAGGCAGGAAACTTGAAGCTGTTCAGGCAAGAAGGTGGTGCTCCATTGTTGATAGCAGGTGGTTCACGGTTGTACAGAGAGGTGCTTCAAGCACAGAAGGTTCAGTCGCGTGTTGTGAGTGTTGTGGTGCCAACCGTGGCCAGTTCAGAGATCATGTAGAATCGTGGGTTAGTTGGCAACGTATGGTTAGGGTCAAATGAGGAAAGTATACTAAGGGTGCTGAGTAATATGGAGGAAAAAGTTGGGACTTTATTGGATGAAATTCTCTGGCTGAAACGCAGTGTTAAGGGGAAGGAGGTGCTGCAGTTGGGGTTGGGCCGTGAAGGAGATGGGAGGGGCTTGGGCTGTATTTCGAGCCATAAGGAGTTGGGCGCTGGAAAGGGGAAGCCCGTGTTGGGCTCTGGCATGGGCCTTGGTGTGGGCTAGGCTTTAGGCCCGAAACAGGGCTGGAAACAGAAGCAACGGGCGATGCCCGAGATATTAGCCCTTGGCCCGAGTTGACCTTTGGTGGTGTCGATAAGCGCCTCGCCGGCTCCCACACCAGCACAGAAAGAACCGCCAGTTGCAATCGACCACCACGATGTGCCGATAGGGTCATTTCGATGGGAAGATAGTGACGACGACGAGGTAACAGAGGATCTGGTTGTAACGAAGATTTCGAGGGCTATTTTCCCGTCACCTTCAACTAGGTTTTTGTTGGAGAGCCCTCAATCTCAGCCGCGAGTGGTGGTCGAAGGAGCAAATGTTGCTCCTGTGCAGTTACCACCGGCAGAGGATGGGTTTTTGGTGGAGTTCAAATTGCTGCCGCGTGGATTATTGCTGGAAAATACACAGACAAGGCCGTGTGTGGTGGATGGAGGCCCAGTGGTGATTCCGGTGCAGTCAGTCATGTCGGAACATGGTTTTTCATCACTAGGGTCTCCGATGGGTCTTGTTCCTTCCAGTGGGGAATCAGATTCAGTGAGTGGATCAGAACTAGCTTTATTTTCTCCCGCTAGCACTGGTGAGGAGGGGGTCATTCTAACTCCTTTGTGTACACTCCCTCCCAGCTCTATTTATGGGAGTTGTTTGTCAAATTGGGTGTTTAAGAAGGTAGAGGAGATTCAAGATGTCATTGGAATTTTGTTTGGAGGTTACGAAGAATAATTCAAGGCTCTCCATATAGCCCTTGAGGCTAGTCATTCGAAGTCAGTCACAAAGCGAGATAGGGAGCTTAAAAGGCTAACTTGTTCCATTAATTATGATGTGAAAGAATGGAGTCGTGGAAGGGACAGATCGAAAGGGAGGGGCAATATAGTTTCTTATAAAGCCTAAGATTATATCATGGAATGTACGGGAGGTTAATGATCGCAATAAACCCCTCCTCATCAAATCATTATTGTAGATGTGGAAGGGTGATGCGGTGTGTTTTCAAGAAACAAAGATGCATTTCATTGATAGGAAAATTGTGCGAAGTGTATGGGGGTGCGAAGTATGTGGGATGTACTTATTTGGCTTCTTTGGGAGCCTCAGGTGGAGTGTTACTTATGTGAGACAATATAGTGGTTGAGTCGATCGAGGAATGTATTGGAGAATTCTCGATTGTGACTAGATTTACAAATGTGGTTGATGGTTGGGAATGGGCATTTGCAGGCTCATATGGCCCTAACGTGGATAGGGATAGGAGAAGGTTGTGGGAGGAGTTGGCGGATCTATACTCGTTATGGGATGTGTCGTGGTGTATGGGAGGCGATTTTAATACTATTCGCTTTCCTAGTGAGCGTTCAAGACACTATCGGAATTCTCTGGCCATGCAAGAATTCCACGAGTTCATCTTTGATCTTGACCTCATGGATCTCCCCTTGGTAGGGGGTGAATACACTTGGTCAAATGGGCGGGTGTGGTCGAGATTGGATAGATTCCTTGTATTTCCTGCGTGGGAAGCTCAATATCCGAAAGTTAGTCAGAAATGACTAGCTCGAGTCAGTTCTTATCATTTTCCTATCCTTTTGGATTGTGGGGATATTCACAGGGGGCGCCGGTATTTCAAGTTTGAAAACATGTAGCTAACAGCGAATGGGTTTGTAGAGATAGTGCGTGCTTGGTGGTCGTCATATCAGTTTATTGGTACTCCAAGTTACATTCTTGCAAGTAAGTTGAAGGCACTGAAACAAGGTTTGAAGAAGTGGAATTTGGAGTTTTTTATCACATTGACAATCAGAAATCTACATTGTTGGAGGAACTGCAAGAGCTGGAGGATAAAGAGTTATTGGGAGATAATTCAAAGGAGATGTTATTGAGAAAGGGCATGGTTATGGCAAACCTGGAGAGGGTTTTGTTGTCAGAGGAAACTTCATGGCGTCAAAAATCCAAGGCCCTTTGGTTGAAAGAAGGCGACAGGTGTACGAAGTTCTTTCACAAAGTGGATAATTCACATCGACGTAATAATGCTATCGCGTCACTTCAATCAGGTTCTCAAGTGTTTTCTTCTCCTCCCGAGCTAGAAAACCATATAGTACATTACTATGAAACTCTCCTAACAGAAAGCGTTTCCTTGGAGGTCGAAACTTGATGCCTTGCATTTTGAGACAATTGTCTTGCAGAGTGTGAGTGTTTTTGAGAGACCTTTTGTTGAAGAGGAGATTTACAAGGTCATATCTGGAATGGCTAAAGATAAAGCGCCGGGGTCATATGGTTTTTCAATAGGTTTTTTTCAAACTTGTTGGGACATTGTGAAAGGTGATGTTATGCAGGTATTCAATAAATTTCACACTCTTCAAAAGTTTGAAAAATCCCTTAATGCGACTTTTATTTCTCTCATTCCTAAGAAACACGGGCTTTGACTATTAAAGACTTTCAGCCTATAAGCCTGGTTAGTAGTGTTTATAAGATTATCTCGAAGATTCTTGCTAACCGGCTTAGTCTGGTGTTGGAACAGATTATTTCCAAGTCTCAGAATGCAGTTATTCGTAGGAGACAAATTCTTGACTCAGTACTCATTGCAAATGAGTATTTGGACCACAGATTACGGGAGGTAGGTTCAGGTGTTCTGTGCAAGCTTGATATGAAGAAGGCATATGATCACGTGAACTGAGAATTTCTATTATACTCGCTTGAGAGATGTGGTTCTGGGGATAGGTGGATTTCATGGATGCGTCATTGTATTTCAACCGCCCGATTCTCAGTTCTAGTTAACGGCACACTGGCTGGGTTTTTTGATAGTTCGCGGGGTCTGCGGCAGAGAGATCCTCTATCTCCTCTTCTTTTTGTTATAGTTATAGAGGCTTTAAGTAGGATGGTGCAGGCTGCTGTTGGGGAAGGGTTTTTATCTGACTTTCAGGTGAGCAATGGTTCTGGTGGCCCTACTATCATCTCACACCTTTTTGCAGATGATACGTTAATTTTTTGTGAAGCGAATAGAAGCCAGATCCAAACTCTACGAGTACTGTTACTCTACTTTGAAGCAGTGTCAGGGCTAAAGGTGAATCTGGGCAAGTCTGAGATGGTTCCTGTGGGTGTGGTATCTAATATCTACAGTTTAGCAAGCCTTCTAGATTGTAAGGTTTCTTCTTTCCCAATAAAATACCTAGGCCTTCTGTTGGGAGCAACTTTCAAGAATAGAGCTATATGGGATGGGGTAATGGAGAAGATAGAAAATAGGTTGGCTGGCTGGAAACGGGTGTATTTATCAAAAGAGGGTTGCCTCACTCTTATCAAGAGTACTCTCACTAACCTCCCTACTAATTTTTTATCTTTGTTTCCTATGCCTATAGGGATGGTGAACAGAATGGAAAAACTCTTTAGGACGTTCTTATGGGGAGGCATGGGGGAGGAGAAAAAATTTCATCTGGTGAGTTGGAAGATTGTATATGACTCAGTTGTGAATGGGGGGTTGGGTGTGTGTAACTTAAAAACGTTTAATAAAGCTTTATTAGGAGAATGGCTTTGGAGATATCATTTGGAGGGGGATCATTGTGGAAGGATATTATTGACGCTAGATATGGTATTGGGTTGGGTGATTGGTGCTCTAATGAAGTGAGAGGGGGGGTACGGTGTGGGATTATGAAAGTATATAAGGAAGGGGTGGTCATGCTTTGCAAATCAAATTCGTTTTGTAGTTGGTGAGGGCAATCAAATCAAATTTTGGCGGGACGTGTGGTGTGGAGATCAGGCATTGGAAAGGGTTTTTCCGGCTCTATACCGTATTGCAGCTAATAGGGAGGCCTCAGTGGTGGACGTGCGGTTATTTTCTCATGGTACACACCAGTGGAATATTCTGTTTAATAGGAATTTCTATGATTGGGAATTACCTAGTGTTTCAGTTTTTTTCAGCTTATTATATTCTACGGAGACTCCTATGGCACAACGAGATAGCTTGAAATGGAGGTCTAATAATCACAGGATATGTACAGTTAAGGTGTATTATAGCATCTTGATAACACGTCTTGACAATACTCCGTTCCCTTAGAAGAATATTTGGAGATCTCGTGTGCCTTCTAAAGTAGTTTTTTTTGTTTGGAATGTTGCTCTTGGGAAGATATTGACCACGGGCAATTTGAGGAAGAGAGGTTGTGTATTGGTGGATTGGTGCTACATGTGTAAGAAGAATGAAGAATATGTGGACCATCTCTTATTACACTATGAGATAACAAGGGCGTTGTGGGATGAGATCTTTCAAAGAGTTGATGTTACTTGGGTTATGCCTATGAGGGTGGTATATTTGTTGGGTTGTTGGACAAAGTTGCAAAATTGTCAACAAGTGGCAGCAGTGTGGAAGATGATTTCATTGTGCATTATGTGGTGCATTTGGATGGAAAGGAATGCACGTTACTTTGAAGATAAGGAATGCACAATGACCGAGTTGAAGAATTTTTTTCTCAACATGGGGACAATATTCAGGATTTCTTGTCTTTAATTTATCGTTTTTAGAATGTAATTAGGCACTTGTGTATACTTCTTGTGTACAATGGGCTATACCTTTTTCATTCATATAGATAATATATATCTTTTATTGATCAAAAAACAAATATTTTTCCTTTGCCTTCTCTGAGACTAAAGGAATGGCAAATGGGCACAAAATTTTGAAATTCTTATCCTTTTTCTATACCTTATATTGAGAATGTGTTTGCCCGAATAAGTTAGAGATAACCCTTTTATATAAGATAAAATATTTTCTCAGACATATTGGAGCAATATCGCTTTCAGCCTACAGTGCTTTTTAATAAGTAAACAATCAGCATACAGTGCAAATTATGACAACACCAATTTCATATATCCTATGAAATTCGTAAACTAAGACTTAACTTTTCAAATCAGTTAAGAAGTTTATGCAATTAAGATCTTCTGATTACTTATCATAAGATTGAAAAATTAGAATTAAAACGTTCCAAGAATTAGAGCATTTTTTCTCTCCGTACACCCAAAACTACGATGTTGAAAAGTGATCATTTTTCTTTCTGGTGACGTTTTGGTGCTTGCAACGGCGAGATTGTGATTGAGTTTAGAGTGTAAATGGGTCATTCAAAACTTGTTGTAATCGAATCAAAGGTGTTTGAGGTATTAAGGGATGGTAGATATGTGCTTTTAATCAAGAGAGGTTGGAAAGTTGTGAAAGATATAAGCTTGGTTAGCCACGGCACGATGGTTCACTAAAGCTCTGAAGGATTGTTTGAAGGCTGGGAGTAAGGAGTTCTATACTACTCATTGGGAAGGAGACAGGGGCTTCATTGCGCAGCGATGCTCTAACTCCCGAGGTTGTTATATGGCGCTGGTGGAGTATGTGTTAAACCCCCACGTCGAGTTGCCTCTAGAGATGCCGCACATCCCCTAGTCATGGTGAGAACATACACCTTGGCTAGCCCACAACCATGCCTTGCCTCGTGGAGGGTCACGCATGGGGCGCCCAGCATGCATGCATGCCTTGGCCCGCGCGATGGCACTCACGGGGCGCCTAACATGTGGGCTAGCGAGGTTAGTGAGAATCTGCCCAGGCGCACAACCAAGCGCCACACGCCCATGCTTGCAACAATGCGAGATGACATGCTTGGTGGGCATGCC
This sequence comes from Juglans regia, assembly GCF_001411555.2. Lineage (NCBI taxonomy): Eukaryota > Viridiplantae > Streptophyta > Magnoliopsida > Fagales > Juglandaceae > Juglans > Juglans regia. The sequence goes on along the minus strand of NC_049909.1, from coordinate 10,917,259 downwards.
ATTGGCCTGCTCTGCAAGGCACGGGCTGGAGCCGTGGCCTGGATGGCATGCCGTGAGGCATGCCACTAACCTGGCTGGTGTGCGGCAGGATGGTGGGCATGGGCGTGCGCTGCCCATGCCTTGCAGCCAGCGCCTAGGCCACCAGCCTGGGCCATACAGTGCACCCACATGACTCACCATCAGCAAGTCATGCCGCACCACCTAGCCAGGAACCAGCCCGAAGACCACCATGCACCAACCTAGCCCACCTTGCACCCATGCATGCCACAACCAAGCTTGGTGCATGCCACTATCATGTTTATTTATTTTATTTATTTAATTTAATTTATTTATTTATTTTCAAGAGATCTATTGGGGGTTTCCAATTTGTAACTCTTATAAATAAGAACCTTAGTCATTTCTTTCACATCTTTTGGCAAAACTCTTAGTGAGATAACTATTTTTTGAGAGATCATCAACGGTGCCTTTGCACTTGGGCTTTTTGGGTGAAATTCGTGAATCCCAAAGAGAGGATTACACCTTGCAATTCATTGAATAGGTGTAATTAATTTACCTTGTTAATTTGCAACTTGGTGCAATTCGTAAATCCAAATTGTGATTATCAATATATGAGGTTTATTCAATTCTTGTGCAATTCGTGAATCAAGTATTGAATTGTTTTTGTTTTCATTTTGTTCATTCAAGTTCATAAGTGTTTTGCTTTTGTTCTTGAGTGTTCATCATTGTTCTTGAGGTTCTTCATACATTTTGCTCTTCCAAATCCATTTAACCCTAGAAGTCAACCAACACTTGTGTTAGTCAACTTTCCATAAGTTGTGTGCTTCATCTTTGTTGCCCTAGCCGAACCCTCCATCCATTTGAATTTGAATTCAAATTTCGGCACTCCTTGCCTAATTTGAATAGTCCAAGCCGAACACTCCTCTTACCTAATTAAGATTCCTATAATTTAGGAACCTTAATTGACCAAGCCTCACTCCCATAGCCGGCCAACTCTTTCCAAATTGAGTTCCTAGATTCTAGGAACAACTTCCTAGAATCACTCCCTAGCCTTATTCGGCCAACCCTAGCCGACCACACCTTATCCAAATTCCCAAAACCCTAAACACAACCCTAGCCGCCCATCATCATCATCCAACCCTAACCCTAATCTCAAGTGGCGCCAACCATACTCACCCCATTGTCGTGCACCACTTTCCACCAAAGAAACCATACACTTTCCCAACCATTTCCACCACTCCATACACCCATTCTAGCCTAAACACTTAACTTCACCTTACCACATTGGACATTGTGACCACCATTGATCGAGAACCAAGCAAGAGAGGAACAAGATTTCAGTCACCACAACACTACCATTGGCATGGAGAACATAGTGTTTAGGGACTTGACCGAGGTCCCTAATAGTATGGCAGGGGTGGTCGTCGGAGCTTCATCTTTATACCAGAGGATAGGGATGGTATGGGATGGAGGAAGCTGGAGGAGGTTTTGAGGGAAGCTGGAAGAGAAGGTGGACCTGATCGTCCGTCACAGCCAGTGATGACGGTAGCTCAACATCAACCTCATACTCGGTCGTATCGGGAGGCACTCCAACAACCCCAACGAGAATGTGTCAGGGTGGGAGCTAGCTCTGACACATCAGCCTGCCCGAGAGGAGCTATAGGTTTGCAAAGGACAGGTAGTGCCACTGTTTCTGTAGGTGCCCAGAGTCTGGAGGGAGGTGGCAGGGGTGCTGTCGGTCTAAATGAGGAAATGGAGCATCGTGTTTTGTATGAGATGAGCCAGCTGAGTGAAATGCAAGACAAAATCAATTGGCTTATATAGTGCGTTGAGGAGAAAAAAGGGGTGGGCTTGGGCTTGGTCTTGGGCTTGGGTGAAGGAAACACCAAGGGCACTTCAGGTCGTCACGTACAAATGAGCTAGGTACAACTCGGTGGGCCTCAGCCTATGAAGCTACCTAAAGATAAGGAAAAATAGGGCTAGGCCTAGGTGTTGGGCTCTAGCCCATGGGTAAGCAAGGATCCAACCAACAGGCGAGCCTTGTTTAGAGGAGATGGAAGTCGAGTGAAGCAGGCCCATCGGCGAGTAGGTACCAGCCACGGTCGCATGAGAAGACCCAGGTGGTCTTCTCGACGAAAGTGGAACCACCAACGGGTGCTACACCGCTCCTGGCGAAGACCGAGGTTGTATTCTCAAAGCATAGGGGTGCGGGATCTAGAACCACCCCTGCCCTTCTCGTCGCCGATGTGCTAGAATCAGCATAGACCAGCTCGACGGAGGCAGCTAGTGTTGCTATTGTGGTTACCTCGCCGATCAAACTGCCAACGGGAAAAGTTTTAGAAGAGGGGGAGACGAGAATCGGCGAGTCTGTGGTTGAAGTGGTGCAATCAAAGGGTGGGCAGCCACAGATTGTGCCTTCGGAGACCATTGCCCTTACCACCGGTGTCCTAGCACAGGAAAATGAAGGAGTGGGCTCTCAGGGCAGTCATATGGAGATAGACGACAGTGTTGGCCTGACCATGGCATCCAGTCATGGTCCCAATTCTTCTACTAAGGATCTAAGAAAGAAGGATCTTTCTAGGGGGTTGTCAGATGGATCGAACTTGCAATTGGTTCTCTGTGATGGAGAGTGCACTAATGGGGGAAATGCTAAACCAACCTTATTATGCACGCTCCCACCTAGCCCAAACTCAGAGAGGTTTATATCAGAGTGGGTATTTAAGAAGATTGAGGATATACAAACTTGTATTGGGATTTCTAGTGTAGTCTTTGAAGAGTAGTTTAGGGCCTTTCCTGTAGCCATTGAAGATGGTCGATCGAAGTCAGCCACAAAGAGAGATAGGGAACTAAAAAGGCTCAAATGTACCATTAATTATGAAGCAAATGAGGGGAGTGGCGGAAGGGATAGATTGAAACGGAGGGGTGCTCTTTTTGTTAATGAAACCTAAGATACTTTCTTGGAACATGCAAGGGCTTAATGATCACAACAAGCACATTTGCATAAAATCTTTATTGCAGACATGGAAGATTTGATGTTTTGTGTTTTCAAGAAACCAAATTGCGTGTTATTGATAGAAGAATCATTCATAATTTGTGGGGATGTTCTTTTGTAGGTTGGTCTTATTTGGCTTCTCTGGGAGCTTCAAGCGGCATTCTTTTAATGTGGGAGGGATAAAAGAGTGGTGGAGGTGTTTGAGGAGTGTATTGAGAACTACTCGGTCGCTAGTTTATTTTAAAATGTTGAAAATGGGTGGGAGTGGACTGGTGTAGGCACCTATGGGCAAAATGAGGATAAAGATAGGAGAAGGCTATGGGAGGAGTTGGCGGGTTTATATTATTTATGGGATGTGCCGTGGTGTATGGGTGGAGACTTCAATATTACCCGTTTTCCTAGTGAGCGATTGGAGATTTATCGCAACTCCTTGGCCATGGAGGAGTTTTCGGAGTTCGTATTTGATTTGGATCTCATGGGTTCGGGGGCGAGTTCACGTGGTCCAATAATTGGGTTTGGTTGAGGCTAGATAGGTTTCTCATTTCTCCTTTGTGGGAGGCTCACTTTCCGAAACTGTGCCAGAAGCGTTTGCCCCAAGTTTGTTCAGATCACTTTCCTATTCTATTAGATTGTGAAGGCATTCATGGGAGACGCCGATATTTCAAGTTTGTCATTGGTGGTATGGCCAAAGACAAAGCACCGGATCCAGATGGCTTTCGATGGGATTTTTTTCATGCTTGTTGGGACATTGTGAAATGTGATGTTATGCGGGTGTTCCTTGAATTCCACTCCTTTAAGAAGTTTGAGAAATGCCTCAATGTGACATTCATTTCTCTCATACCGAAAAAACATGGGGCAACGGAAATTAAGGATTTACATCCCATAAGTCTCGTGAGTGGGGTATACAAGATTATTTCGAATGTTCTTGCTAATCAATTAAGCTTGGTCATGGCACAAATTATTTCTAAGCCTCAAAATGCATTTGTTCAATGGAGGCAAATTCTTGATTCGGTTCTTATAGTCAATGAGTGCCTGGATATTTTATTTTTTTTTATAGGTAGAGTGCCTGGATATTAGGTTGAGGGGAGTTCCAAGTATTCTGTGCAAGCTTGACATGGAAAAGGCTTATGAACATGTGAACTAGGAATTTCTTTTCTACTTGCTCGGGAGGTGTGGCTTTGGAGATAGATGGATCTCATGGATTCGGCATTGTGTTACTACCTCTGCTGGTTTTTTCAACAGTTCCTGTGGTTTGAGGCAAGGGGATCCATTGTCTCATTTTTCTCTTTGTTATTGTCATGGAGGCACTTGGTCGGATGGTGAAGGCTGCTGTTGGGAAGGTTTCTTATCTGGATTCTCGATGGGAAATGGTACCAACGACTCTATTATAGTTTCACATCTCCTTTTGGCAGATGAATTTCACATCTACTTTTCGCAGATGATACTCTCATCTTTTGTGAGGTCGATCATGGCCAGATTCAAGCCTTAAGGGCACTCTTGTTACGCTTTGAAGTTGTGTCGGGTCTTAAGTTGAACCTTGGTAAGTCCGAGATGGTTTCGGTGCCCGTGCCTAGCATCACCTGCTTGGCAAGTCTCCTGGGTTGTAAATAGGGGTGATTAACGGTCCGGTCGGACCGAACGGACCGACCGGACCGGACCGGACCGAGACTTAGACCGGTCCGGTCCGGTCCATATTTTAGCGGACCGAAATCATTCAGTCCGGTCCACGGTCCACAGTTTTTTCGGACCGGACCGAATGAAAAATTTAAAAAAAATATATATTTTTTATATATATTTTATATATAATAATTGTACAATTAACAATATAAATTTTTAAATATATTATTAATACTTGTTAATATTCTATAAATTAACAATATTTTATATATATCTTCATTTAACCTATCACTATTAACAATATAAAATTTTAAATATACTATTAACACTTGTTAATATTCTATGAATTAATAAATATATAATATCAATTAGTTAATTATATAGTAATTATATAAATTAATAATATAATTTTCATCTAATTTATTATCATTGACCATATAAAATATTTTTTTATTGAGTTTGTTACATAATCCACATTAATAAGTCACTTAATTTAATTTAGTATTTTAAATAAATTTTTTTATTAATTATTAAAAAAAAAAAAAAAGGGCGGACCGACTGGACCGGACCGGACCGGTCCGGTCTGGTCCCTTTGGGTGTTCGGTCCGGTCTGGTCCAGAAAAATAATGGACCGAAAATTTTCGGTCCATCGCCGGACCGGCCCGTTTGCAGCCCTAGTTGTAAAGTGTCTTCTTTGCCTATGAAATATTTGGGTCTTCGTTGGGGGCGACATTTAAGGCTAGAACTATTTGGGATGGAGTTATAGAGAAAGTTGAGAAAATGTTGACTAGCTGAAAACGGATGTATTTATCGAAAAGGGGTAGACGCACATTAATTATGAGTACTTTATCTAATCTCTCCACCTATTTTTTATCTCTATTTCCTTTGCCTGCAGGGGTGGCTAATAAGATTGAGAAGCTATTTAGGGCTTTTTTGTGAGGTGGAGTGGGGGAAGAAGCAAAGATCAATCTTGTTAATTGGAATAAAGTTTGCTCTCCTATCTCGAATGGTGGCTTGGGGGTGCACAATTTGAGGACATTCAATAAAGCTCTATTGGGGAAATGGTTGTGGAGATATCACTTGGAGGGGGATGTGCTTTAGAAGGAAGTTATTGATCTCCGACACGGAAGTGGAGGGAGGGGGGGTTCCAATGAAGTGAGGGGGGGTATGCCATGGGTTTATGGAAATTTATTAGGAGGGGCCGGTAGAGTTTTAAAACTCAAATCTGTTTTGTGGCAGGTGAGGGTTCCAGACTCAGGTTTTGGCATGATATTTTGTGTGGTGATAGCACTCTTGCTAGGGTTTTTCCAACTCTATCACATCGCAGTTAACAGGAATGCTTCTGTAGCAGATCTGATTGCATTTTCTCATGGTTCTCACTAGTGGAATGTCCTCTTTAATAGGGATATTCATGATTGGGACTTGAATACTATTTCAGAATTCTTCAGCTTGATATACTTCATGGGGGGTATAATAGCACAGGGGGACAAGATGCAGTGGAGGCCTAATGGTAGTAAGAAATTTACCATGAGGCCGTATTACAAATTATTGGCACCACAAGGTAATTTTCCTTTTCCGTGGAAGAGTATTTGGAGGTCACACGTGCCTTCCAAAGTAGCTTTTTTCCGTATGGACTGCTTCTCTTGGGCATATTCTAACCACGGACAATTTGAGGAAGAGGGGGCTCATTGTGATGGATTGGTGCTATTTGTGCAAAAAGCATGGCGACTCAATAGATCATTTATTATTGCATTGTGAAGTGACAAGAGTGCTATGAGATGAGATACTTAGAAGAGTTGGTTTAGCTTGGATAATGCCATTGAGGGTAGTGGATTTACTAGCTTGTTGGAAAGGGATTCAAGGCTGTTCCCAAGTGGCGGCGGCATGGAAGATGATTCCGTTGTGCATTATGTGGTGTACTTGGTTGGAAAGGAATGCACAGTGCTTCAAAGATAGAGAACGTACAACAGCGGAGCTTCAGAAATTTTTTTTACACACTTTATTGCTTTGGTTTTTAGCTATTGTGCTTAATGGAAACAATGTTCACGACTTTCTGGTTTTAATTTCTAGCTCCTAGAATGTATTTAGGTGCTCTCTTGTACATTTCCTGTGTATACGGGTTTTGCTTATTTCATTCATATCAATAAAATTTACCTCTTATCAAAAAAGGTTGAAAAATAAAACTAAGATCTGCTGATATATTTCTAAAACGCTAGTGAATATCATTCCAGCAATAGACAAAAGTATACCCACCTCTACAAGCTTCTTGTAAAGGATTTGTAGAGTTGCATCACCACCTAAAACTGATGCTGCATCAATCAAGACATCCGCAACAGCTACCAACATCACAGGTTCAATTAGCATTATGCTCAAGAAACAGATAAACAATCACTTGGCTGAAGAGAATGACATGAAGGCAAACAAACCCAACTAATTGGAAGTTTCAATTCTAAAAATATGAGAAAATAACATTTCATGATAGAATTTATTTGACTGGGATTTCTTCAGGTTTCCAAGGGATAACTTCCAGGATATTCCTCTACTAAGGAAATTCACAGAAAGGAAAATATACAAATAAATCAGCAAAATAGCATTGAGGAGCTACAGATGTGTAAAATTAACCACCATATTAGTTATTAGTTAGTATAAGGATGCAAAAGATGTGACTCCAATCAACTAGGATCTTTTGTACTTTATAAGATGTTTCATCATGAGCTAAAGTAAAGAGCATTAGTTCTGTGCCAATTGTCTGCCATTCTCTCTCTAATAATTGTCTTAATGGTACTAACGATTTTCTTAATAGTATAAACCTCTTCATTGGTTCAGCAACCACAAGATCCAGGTTTGCATTTTCTAGAAGATTCTCCCCATGAAAGGCAACAATGATAAGCTAAAAATAGCCCTTACCAAACTCTTTGCATGCTACCATAAGCAGGTTAAAATAAGAAATCTTTTAAACCGCATGAGTGGAATATATGGACTTTTTGAATTAGTAAAGGATAATAAACAAAAAGCAGAATACCATAAAGATGATCATTACCGTATCTAGTCTGTTTAAATTCTCTGCGGTCCTCATGTGAGAGGTTAAGATAATCTTGGGGATATTGGACTCGAAAGCTAACCTGGGGAGAGAAACCGTAGCTCTCTTAAACTCTTATTGGAAATAAGAAAAACACTCATAATATAATACTTGTGTCTTCAGCACAGTTACAGGTTGAGTTGAGATTTTCACAAGAACTTGCAATGAAAAAATGCCTCAAACTGGTACTCCATTGTTCACGAGGAATCATTTCATGGCAAAAGCAAAAGTTGAATAAGCAGCAAATAGCAAAATCCAAAGAATGCATGTGCTTCTCCATGCCAAGTTGCCAGAGGCATCTCATTATGCTAGACAATAACTTTACTCTCAAATTATTAAGACAATCCCTAGATTATGGAGTTAAAGGTTTGTATGGCGTCGGTCTTTGGAAAAACATTAGGAGGGGCTGGGGGAACCGCTTTAATAGATTTGAGGTGGGAGACAATTCTAGGATAAGGTTCTCGTCTGACATGTGGTTATGGTGTGGTGAAAAGGCCCTTCAGGTAGTTTATGCAGGAGTTTTTCGTTTTGCTCATTGTGAGGAAACTTCGGTGGATGTTGAATTTATTTGACAGGGTAGGAGAAAGGGATTATTATTTCGTTATATGATGTACTTTATTCTATGCATTTGAGAAGGCAGTAAGGACACACTATGTTGGGTTCCATCCAAGAGGATAGAGTATCAAGTCAGATCATTCTATCGTGTTGTTTTCATGGCAGTATTCTCTTCCCTTGGAAACAAATTTGGAGGAATGAGACTCCACTAAGATGACTTTCTTTGGTTGGACAGTGGCTCTTGGGAATAACCTTATGGATATCCTAGAAGTACAATTTGCACCCATAGATAGGTGCTGTATGTGCAAGAATGGGGAGAAAATTGATCATCTCTTGCTTTCCTGTGAGGTAGCTAGTGCACTTTGGAACACTATTTTGCCTTGTTTGGACCCAGTTGGGTTATGTCATGTAGAGTTGTATATCTCTTGGCTTGTTTGTAAAGGAAAGTTTGCTAGGCCTGAGAGAGATACTTTATCGAAGCTGATTCTGTTGTGCCTAATGTGGTGCTTATGGAGTGAAAGGAACAATCAGAACCCTGAGATTTGTGAAAGGATGGCAGAAGTCAAGGATCTCTTCTCTAAAACCCTATACCAATGGATGGCAGCTCACTTTTGTTTTTTGATTTCTAGTTTTCAAAATTTGTTTTCTTAATATTTATGATCAGGTATTTATCTTTATATCCCCTGTGCACATCAATAACAGTCTTTTGATTATCAATAAAATCTTCACTTCACTTATTTATCCAAAAAAGGTAAAATTAAAGTATAAACTTGTTCATCAAAACAATAACAGCAATGCAATGCAATGCAATATACGTGAAATCCTCCACCCAAATAGCTGAAATCATGCCTAAATAAAGATAATAACCAAATCCATAAAAGGAAATGAAAGATCACATTTTAGATAAAACAATACCAAGACAACACATGGTATAAATCACCATGCTCTACAAGAGTTTTCATGTCTGACTTCTTGATACAAAGACTCACCAGGGATACAAGTGACTCATAAGAGTGAATAAAAGCATCCTGCCTCCGCTTTCTCTCGGCTTCAATGGATGCTTCATCACCAAATGGTAAATGAGAATCCCTGACAGATGGCAATGGCTATATTCAATATATTGTTTTAAGCAAAACCCAGTAACATGTTATAGAACGGTACCTTTTGGTCAAGATCACCTGAAGACTGTGCCAGAAGTTAAATGACATTGAAGCAATATAATATTCTGGGTGTGAAGCAACTTCTAATAATGCATTTACTATCAACATTGACTCATCAGAACCTGGAGAAAAGAAATAATCAACCAGATAGAAGATCTATTAGATAGAAAACAACTGATGAAATCCGGATTGCAACACTCAAAGTACTTTACACCATTAGAGGCAAAAAGCATTTATAAGTTTCTGAGAAAGGGTTTCAATCAATTTTGGATATGAATACCAGTGGCAATCAGTTCAACATAAGAATCGCCCATGTCAGCAAATAATCGAGCAATGGCCTTCACATCCTCTTCATCCTAAAAGCAAAAATAGAAGAAAAAAATATTAACTACCCTTTATACACCAACTTTTCAAAATTGCAATTACTTCTTATGAGAATCTGAGGTTGGGTTTGGATAAACAGTTCAAATGAGATGAGATGAGATGTTTTGAATGGTAGTTGAATAAAATATTGTTAGATATAATTTTTTAGTATTATTTTTATTTTGGGATTTGAAAAAGTTGAATTGTTTATTATATTTTGTATGGAAATTTAGGAAAGTTGTAATGATGAGATGAGATAAGGAGGTTTGTGTATCCAAACCGAGCCTGAATGTACATAGTTGTTTTAAACCTTTTTACGGAAACAAAAACAGTCTTGAAACATTTATTCTGTTTTCATTTTCATTTCAGAGAGAATTTATGGATGCCGATAATATGCAGTAGTATCATTTCCAATATCTTCCATATTAACCATGCTAACTCCTTTCATATTTAGCCAAAATCCCAGACACCAAAAACAACTTGTCTATACCAATGCACTGTTAATCATGATTCAAGTTGGGAGAGAATACCGTAACTAAAAAATTAAGGAGTAAGTCAAACATATCAGAATCTCTCCATTAAAAAGATAAACGCTCAAATGCAGGTATGCCTATGTCAAGGTGACATTTCAACCCAAGAATTATTACTCGGATTAAAAAGGGAAAGAAAAGATACCTTTTGACATTATAACCACAGTAGTACTGTTCTTATAAACATGCCCATTAGGCTATTATACGGATGTAGAAAAGCAAACATTAAAACCCTCATAATGCAATACCTTTGAAGAATCTTTAAGATGTGCCTTCAGACTCATCACTTGAGGTACAATTATTTGAATCAAGGGCATCTGTAAAGCAACATCACTAGCGCTCCCTGCCGCCGTGTAGTGTATTAATTCAGAAATGACTGCAAAGAAGAAAGGGTATAATTAGAAAAAAAAAAAACTCTCTGATTCCGAGGGAAGAACTATCTAAGATTAATACAAAAAAAGGAACTTCTCCAATACAATATTAGCTTTTCCCAACTGTAATACCATTTACAGCTGCCTCTGAAAGAAACTCAGAATTCAAGCTTGAAAGAGCTGTAAGCACCAGGGGGTGAGAAGCGAGCACAGATCCAGGGATCCTGAAACAAGCACAAGAGTCACTTGTCATGTCATCAACCAGCTCCGCAAAACTCAGTTTGCTGCCTAAAAATGGAACATCAAGGACACTTAATTTGCCAAGTGGAGTTATAGTTAGTCAAATAAGATACATGATGCACAGTATCATGATGCATAAATGTGAGCATACAGCGCGTACAAATACATACAACTTTTCAATAGGACCAAAATCAACAAAGCCTTTTCCCCAACTATTTTAACAACGCTTAAAAAATATGATGTTTTAGAATCCATAATCATCTTCAGCTCATTTTCTTTTCCATTCTCCTCAAGTCTACCCTTAAGGCTCACAAATACTCACATTTTTCTCTTAACAAAATACTAAATTGGAGACAAGGCCATGACTTCTGAAGTCTCAATCAAATTTCCAATAAGTAAAAGCTCAAAATACTCTCTATGTTTTATTCTATCACATAATGATAACCCAGTTCAACTCTACAGTCCACACTTCTTTGTCAAGTAATGATTGATTCTCAGATTGCAGCGATATGGAAGATGGTCCCAATATGTCTATGGTGGTGTATTTGGAGGGAGAGAAACAAAAGAAGCTTTGAAGATCAAGAGCAGTCCATGGATGGGCTTAGGCATTTCTTTTTCAATACTTTACTCGGTTGTAATTGATTTTAATGGCATGAACTTTCATAAATTTCTAGTTTCACTAAACTACATGCTTCGGCCATGCTCTTGTATGTCTTGTATACTTGGGCTCTTGCCTATTCTCATGATCAATAAAATTTTGTTTATCGATAAAAAAAAAATGATTAAGCCTCATTCAAAGCCAATATCAGAAGATCCATACGATAAGGAAACTTCCAATAAAGTTTAAAGGGACCGGTCCCTACTTCAGAACGTATAAGTCAACAACAATGGAGCAGTGCTTGGAAGTTCTTTGAGAACAAGTCACTAAATGGCATTACAATCAATATATATTAGATACTTTCCTCTCATCTATCACACAGCTAAATGGACTCTAGCCTAACAAACGGAACAATTTCAACCGAACTGTGCTGTCCCAGGTGGAGGATCTGGATTTGTCAAACACCCCATAACTCCAGAAATTGAAAACTCCAACTCTATTCTCTTATGCTTACTGTTTCCAACCACACCACTTATGATGAACAATGGGCAACAAAATAATTCAACAAAATAATATTTTGTCACAAACTTTGTCTCATAAATATCAGGTGCATACCCATGCTTCAGTCGAAGCCAAGATGCAAATGCCTCAAGAACCTGACAAGTCAATTAGGTAGAAACGACCCAAAGCTGCTCAGTAAACCAGCAAAAGTGTGCACAATTTATGTCCCACACATTAACATAGGCTAAATAATTAAATAGTTCATAACAAGAACAAAATATCTCACCTGCTCCTTTAGTTCATTAATACTCAAACAGGCTGTCAATATACTTAAAGCTACCTCCATTTGAGAAATGAGCTCTTTTTCAAATTGACGCCGTCTTTCTGGACGAGCTGCTATCTTGTAGTTATATACTTCCTGATTGCAAGAACAAAACAGGAAGTGAATCCATAGAGGCAGCAAACTTATTACCTTCTAATAAGGTATATAATATGAATATTTTCATTTAATAAGTTAAGCTTTATTAATGATCAAAAGAGCAGTTGCCCTAGTACATAGAATGTATACATGAGATATACCTAACAAGAAAAACATAAATAAGGAAAAAATCCTGATTACCAGAAATAGGAAAACTGATATGAGCAATTATCCAATGATACAAGGTCTTAAACATAATTACCATTTATTCCAATGTAAAAGAAAAGTATGGGTTTATTATTACACTTTAATGTAATTGGGAATGGAAATATGACAAAACATCATCCAGCAAAGACGCAAATATTGTTAGAAAGGGCAACAATATCCTTTCATATAGACAATGCCAATACTCATACTATCTACAGTCCAGACTACTCGGCTTTAAAAAAAAGGAATTTAAACTTTTCTTTTCATGGGTGAATCTGAACTTGTAATGGAAGCAAGATACATGAATTATCACAATGGTCTAAGGAGATGATTACTGGTTTATGCCCAATTTAAATATCATGTTTGGCCAGAACATTCAACCCCACTTCTCAGATGTCTTCATGGTTCTAAAGTTTTCAAGATATACCTCACACTTAATGATTTTTTCCAAGAAAGATTTTGTAAAAGATGGCATCTAAAGATAAAAATAAAAAAAGACAGACAATTTTTTCTTAATGTATACCTCCAGTGATTCGAATATTGGATTAAAGCAATTTTACAGACATGCTATCTGTTAAAGACTGCAGGAATTCATGCTCCATCCACAGAAGTGGACAATTCTACCAATAATACATTATCAAATAATTATCACCTTTTGTCCACTATCTAACCAAGCACATTCTACTTGGTCAAGAGCAAGATTCCAAGGACTAAACAAACAACATTAATAATCTTCTATTTCTAGATAGGTGTCTCTCTTGTATACATCTTGTACTAGGATTACACCTTTTACACTTTTTAATGAAAATTAGAAAGGATGGAAGATTTTTCTAAGACATGCACGTATTGAGGTGGGTGACGGTTCTCAAGTCAATTTTGGCATGACAAATGGTGCGGTGAACAAAGCCTCAAAGACACATTCCCTACCATGTTTGAGCTTGTATGGACGAAGGATGCCGCAGTAGTTAATCTCTTGGTCTTCTCTAGTGGCTCCCCTCAATGGAATGTAGATTTCATCAGGGTAGCACAAGATTGGGAGTTGGAGGTTATCACCAAGTTCTTTGCTTTATTGTATTCCGTGAGAGTGACCGAGGGAACCACAGACAAGATCAGTTGGAGCCCTTCCAAGAAAGGTAGACTCAAAGTCAAATCATTCTGCCAAGTTCTAACTAGTCACGGCATGAACACTTCTCCATGGAGGAATATATGGAAGACAAAAGCTACCCTGAAAGCAGCCTTTTTTATTTGGACGGCCTCCTTAGGCAAGATTCTTACCATAGAAAATTTGAGGGAAAGTCGTGTAATGGTGTTGGATTGGTGTTACATGTGCAAGAAGAATGGGGCAATCAATAGATCACCTACTTCTACATTGTGAGGTGGTCATGACCATGTAGGATGATTTTTTTGCAGGAATTGGAATATCATGGGTCATGCCTCGTAGAATGATGGATTTTCTGGCAAGCCGGAGAGGCCTCCAAGGCAATACCCAAGCAGCAGCAGTCTAGAAGATGGCCCCTATGTGTATATGTTGGTGCATTTGGCGGGAGAGAAATTATAGAATCTTCGAGGATCGCGAGAGGACAATGAATGAGATAAAAGTTTTCTTTTTTAAAACCTTGTTCTTATCAGCAGGAGTCATTCGTTTTAATGGGCTACATGTTCATAATTTTCTATTTTCAGTTGTAAACTCTAATTAGGTACTTCTCATGTATACATGCTATGTACTTGGGCTATGCCTTCTTTTCTTATGAATAAAACTTCTTGATTACCTATAAAAAAATAAAATTACTTCTCAAAAAATGCTGAACAGACCAGAAATGTAAATTCTCTTATAATATACCTCAGGAAGAACTGTAAGTAGCTCCAAGAATCCAGGTATGTATTCTGGATGAGAGTTCATCTCATCTCGAAGCCAATTCACAATACCACTATCTCCCCAATCCTCTGCAGGAACATATACAGCCAAGGCAGCCACCGCAATGCTAATCTATAGAGCAAGCCAATACAGCACACATATATATTATAAGTAAAATAAAGTTCTATTAAAGCAAAAACTAGGCATAGCCCAAGTAATACAGCATAATACTCTCTTGATTTCATAATATTGCAGGATAAGTGTCCATGAAAAGGAAGATTCCAATTATACCTGAGTTCTAACTTTAGGAGGCCCTTTGTGAAATTTTTTTAGTAATGTCTGCATTTAAAATTCATGCATCAAATCTTACGAATTATAGAGCATCATCTCTGCATGCGTGAGAATGATTGCTTATATTCAGATAGGAAATAAGACCTTTTCTCAATAGACTAAAATAACCAGAAGCAAATAGAAGATACAAATCAGGTACCCACATTTAAGGAAACACGTAATGGACCAAAAGCTTCAGAAGGTAGTTCTTCAAAATCCCTTTGTACCTAGATCAGACACAAAGTGCATGACAACTCACAAAAGAAGCACATGCTAAACGAGGCTTTCATTGTTTAGCATTTCGCATGTGTACATACCTAGATGTGCCTTTTGCATGTTTTAATGAGTTTTATTACTAATCCAAAAGGAAAGGAAAAAAAAGCATAAATTAATGGTAAAATTCTCAAGTGTGTATGTTTACCTTGGTTCTAAGGGTCTGAGAACAAAAGATTAAAGTTTCAAGATTGCTAGAGGCATCATGAAGCAAATTATCAGCAACCTAAATAGGAAAGCAAAATGTTAATTTATCTAAAATGCAACATATTATGACCTTTGAGGAAAAGTCATGGAACAAGATAAATAACAATATAAAAAATACTAACAGAGCAGAAAAATATGTAAAAAGCATATAATATAAATGGAACCACCACACAAAAGCACCGGTAAATAACTGCACAGACTGAACTTTGAATATTTTTTTTTTATAAGTAATAAGAAATTTATTAATGCAAGTAGATAGGCATAACCCAAGTACACAGGAAGTATACAAGCGGAAACACCTAAATACAAGCTATGAAACTAGGAACTAGCAAAGTCTAAAAAGGAAACATTTAAAGAATCCCCATTCAGTAGACTGAACTTTGAATATGAAGGCTAGTAACAATTAAATAACATGAAATCCTGCATAAAATTTACCATTAGGGGAAAGAAACCAAAGATTTATAAAATTTCAATTGAAGTGAATGCCATGGTACCCTTCATTTGTTAAAAAAAGGTCAGGACTTTCTTTACCAACTGGCCCAAACAAAAGAGATTAGCCTCTTGATTTATCGACTGATTCAATGGAAGTACGTGTGGCCTGGGGTGCCATAAACTGCTAGCTCTGACCATTTAAGTTCTTTCCACACATACATTTAAAAAAAAAAATCCTTACATCTTGTCCAGGAAACAGAGGACACTGCTATCAGAAACAGGAAGCTCACAAGAGAAGTAGAGAGAGTATGAGATTAAAAAAAAGGTTAATTGCTTGAAATATATTAAGTCCATAGCATTTTTCAGCTTAGCATAATGGTTGCAGCAGAAGAATGAGGTTCAGCTTTCAATAGACTTCAAGGGAATTTGATTCTAATAACTCACAATGTATATGATATTTTACGAAGTTGTAAGCCTTTTACGTTCAATAATGAAACCATATGTAGTACCCAAAAATGAGCCAAGCCTAGCCCTAGCCCCAGCACAAGGCATTGATTGTGAGCATGAGCCCTCAATCTAAAGCCCAATTTGAAGCAGGCAAAGCTAGGCTCTTTTTCTGGGCAGTTCTACACCAACATTTATAAACAAACAAATCAATTGAAATTTAATGCTTAAAGGTGTAGAGCAGAACATACTTTTCTGTTAAGTTTTAGAGTTAACTAAGAATTAAAAATCTTCTTCTCCAAGAAAATAACACCGAGTGTACAAGAATAGAACTTACAGGCCTGAACCCTAATCTCGATTACCACAACTGGCA
Organism: Juglans regia; assembly: GCF_001411555.2. NCBI lineage: Eukaryota > Viridiplantae > Streptophyta > Magnoliopsida > Fagales > Juglandaceae > Juglans > Juglans regia. Next base: position 10,900,717 of record NC_049909.1, on the reverse strand, counting down.
ACCTACGACAGATGAATGACAACAAACACTTTCAAGTTGGCACACGAAATTTAAAAAAAAAATGCAGTGTTAAATTATACTGTCTATTTCCCTCATCCGTTCTAGGCTCAGAAGATGGAAATCTAAAGATTTCCTCTAGAAGATTTCTTCCAGTTGGAACTAAAATTGGGATTTCAAACATGTACATTATCTTTCTTTCTTTTTTCTCTCAGCAAACAGACATCATACGCCTGAATTCCAGTGTACAAATGACCTTTGCGCACTTCGCAACATGATTATATCATTCAAACTTATCGACTTCTTTTCATCTTCTCAGCAACCAAACAGAACACACGTTGCTTCCCTTACCAGACATAAATCAACATGTATATACGCATACACCCCCACACAGTGAACCGCTACTCAGTTAAAACACGCCAATCATGTCACCAAAACCTTCCATATCTCACGCAGATAAATCAAAAAAAAAAAAAGTACACACACACTTGACACGAATCGAATCCGCAAGCTTCCAATTCCAACGGAAATATTAGAATCGGAGAAGCAAACGGTGGGATAGCGAAGTACCTGCCAGGCGTCGAGGGTGCGCTGAAAATCTTGGAGCCAGCGATCGGCTTGCATACGAACCGTATCGTCGGGGTGATGGTACAGTGCATTTAGGGCTTCTTTCACAGTGTTCTGGAGCTCCATGAACTAGAATTCTGAATATTGAGTAGCTTCCTATTCTAAATGTAAATTCAATCCTGTCTGTCTCTGTCTCTCTCTTTATTGGAAGCTGTTTTGGCGCCCGGTCGGGACGAAGAAAATGGGGTTTTGATTCTTGAAGACGACGATCAGGCCAGTGCTTAATTATTAGATAGTATTCAAATTGTAAAGATAATTTTTACTTTTGAATTATAATGTAATAATTTGATTTTTAAAATTTAAATTTTGAACTTTATTTTTTAATACAATGAATTATGTGTAGTGTAAAAAATTTTAAATAAAATTATTTTTTTTGTTATAAAGAGTCAAGACAAGCTTTTTATTTTTATTTTTATTTTTAAGATTGTTTTTGTGTTTTATTTAAGTGAGGTTTGGATAATGAGTTAAAATAAAAGTTGAAAATTGAATAAAATATTATTAGAATATTATTTTTTAATATTATTATTGTTTTAAGATTTGAAAAAGATTTGTGTGAGAATTTTAAAAAATTGTAATGATTGGATGAAATAAGTTTAAATCAATTCTAAATCCAAACGGGACCTAAGTTTTTAAAATTTTCATGTTTTTAGCAGTCATTCTTTGTTTTCTCTAGAAATTAGAGAAGGGAAGATTAGGGGTGTAAAAAAAAAAAATCGAGAAATCGCAAAATCGAATCAAGCCGATCTGGTTTTGGACCAGTCCGATCCAAAATCGTTACCGTAATGACAAAACGCAGGAACTAGTCCGGTTCCGGTTCTAGGTTTTTTAGGCTCGGACCGAACAGGTTCCTTATAATATATTTTTTAATTATTTTTTTAATATTATATATAGTATTTTTTATATTTTATATAATTTTTATATTCTAATATATATAGTAATATAAATTATAATTATATATATAATAATATTATTATATTTTATAAAATCAAAATTTAATCTTAAACATAAAATTTTAATTGATACTTTAAACTTAATATATATATATATATATATATATATATATATATTAATAACATTTTATCATAAATACGTGAGGGCTAAGAAAGGATTTGTTAAGAGCGTCAGTGAGTTTTATATACGTTAAGAGCGTTAAAAAGCAGTTGTATGTATACATCTAGAGACGGTGAGTTTCATATGTTAAGAGTGTTAGTGAGTTCTTTTCAAAACAAAATAGTGTTAGTGAGTTTTATATATGTTAAGAGACGGTGTAGTTTTATATATGTAATATAACACTTAACATAAAGAAAAATTTTAGACATAAGTCTCACACTCTCGTACATCATTTAAAAAAATATGTGATTTTATTTTTTTATCCTCATATTTCATAAATATGAAATATGAGGATAAAAAAATAAAATCACATATTTTTTAAGTGGTGTGTAGAACGTGGGACTTCTATGTAATACTTCTTTAACATAAAAGTTTCATATGTTAAGAGCGGTAGTGAGTTTTATAAATCCTTGGTTGGATGCACTGTCTCACTCTCACGTATCTCTAACATATTTTTGTAATAGACTACATTTTTTTCAATAAAACAGAATTTTTAAAGCAGTTTTAAAAAATATATATATATTTTGTTTTTAGAAATCTACATTTTATTAAAACCATAAAACTGGACTAGAACCAATAAAATTGAAAGTATCGGTACGTAATCGGTTTTAAAAAATTCAAAACCAATAGTACTGGTTCAATCTTAGATTTTGTTCAAAACTAGACCGGTTACACCCCTAAGAAAAAGTCACACTCTTCTTCAGTAGAAGAAGGATATGGTAAATTAGGATTTAAGAAACATAAATGGATGGATCAGAGGAGCATAGGTTGTGTCTCACAAAAAAGGAAAACTACATAACTTAGATTGATGATGAGGCAATCGTTGAAGTACAAAGGAAAGGGGAGAGATGCTTGGTGGGAAAGGTGTGTACTAAATGAGCTATTAGCAAAAAGGTAGTCATAACAAACATGGCTAAGGTATGGAGAATAAGTAAACTTGCAGTTTTTGAGGAATTGCGAAACAATATTTTCATCATCACATTTGAAACACATGTAGATAAACAAAAACTTGAGGGTGGACATCCTTGACTATTTGACAATTGTTTATTTTGAATCAAACCATTTGATGGTATTATCCAACCAAGTCGGATGCAATTTGATCAGGAACAATTTTGGGTCCAAATTCATAATTTGCCCCTAGCTTGTATGTCCAGAGAGATGGGCACGTAAATTGGGAACTTTGTTGTGCTGGCTACGAAAGTAGATGTGCAAGAAGATGGGGCAGGATGAGAAGATTCTCTACAGGTGAAAGTTGTAGTTGATTTTAACAAACCCATTGCTAGAGGCAGAAAAATTAATGTCTTGGGAAATGAAGTGTGTGTTTCGTTAAAGTATAAGAAATTACCAAGATTGTGTTTCTCTTGTAGATGTATTGTTCATATAACTTGGGGGATGTTCTAGAAAATAGGAATTAGGGGAGAATGGTGAGATAAATTAGCTTGGAGGTAGGCTTAGGACGGAGACCTCTATAAGGAGGAGTTTTTCTTATGGCCAAAAAGGAAGAGTGCTACTAGGGTGCCACCCAGTAGTGACTGTTGGGCATGCCCCTAGGCAAAATTCTTTTTTTTAATTTTTTTTTAATTTTTCTTATTCATATTTTCTTAATATTTTTAAACATTTTTTAAAAAAATATCAATACACTAATAGTCACTTTCTTAATCATTAAGTAAAAAAAATGTAAAAAATAAATAAATGCATGGGCGGTCAAAATGAGGGGGCAAAATGGAGCGGTATAGTAGTATTATAATATTATTCAAAAAGGAAATGAAAACAACAAGAATGCACATGCAATAGGGGTGAATGTTAGGCAGCTCTACAAGGGAGGTGGAGAGGGAGAAGCATCCCGGTGAGGCTTGAAGTTGTTAGTTATAGAGCAAGCCACAATTTTCAAAAAGAGATCATAATCAAACAAAAATTTTGGATGGAATGAATTGAGGGAGAATCGAGCGGATATCACGAAAGGGATGATGGAAAGTATTCAAAATTCATCAATTAGTAATTTTATCTCGATACATCATATGAGGGAAGGGGAAAAATTCATGGAGGAATTTGAAACGGATGTTGGAAGATTAGTTTGTGTATCAATTTCTGAGACAGGTGAGTTGGGTCTGAAGAAAGATAAGCCCAGTAGTCAATTAAATACTACTCTTGGGCCAAAGACCTTGGAAGCAAAATAAGAGAAGATGCACTATTCAAGGACTTGTGAAGGGATAGACAACTTACAAATAATCAAGCAGAAGCAGAGAAATAGGAGTGAATCACAAGGGAATTGGAAGAGGATGGCAAGAGATTTAGGTAATATTCATGCTCAATCTAGTAGTAATTTAGATAAGAAAATGGTGTTACTTGAAGAGGATGAATGAGATTACCAGTTGACCAATCATAAGAAGGTCAAATGGTATGAAAGTTGTAATTTTAAGTTATCTTTGATAGAATTGGCAGAGGCTGCCCAACAGCCCCACCAATCACAATGAAAACACTAAGTTGGAATTATCAGGGTTTGGAAACTCCCGAACAGTTCAAGACCTTCGCTTGACAGGGAAGGAGAAGTGTCCTAGCTTGGTTTTTTTTATGGAATCTAAGATAAAGGTTGTAAAAATAATTTATTTGAAGAAAAATATAGGAATGGAGGGATGTTTTGTGATAGATGCAGTGGGTAGAAGTGGAGGATTACTATTGTAGTGAAAAAATTATATAAATGTGGAAATAATTAATTATTCCTAGAGACATATTATTGTTTGGGTTAAGGATGATATGAATAATTTGAGTTGGCTTACATAGGCTTTATGGCCATCTAGGTTCCAGTCAAATAAATGAGGGATGCGAATTATCGAGTTCCTTCAAACCTGATGAAAATATAGGGTGGTGTGTGATATGAGATTTTAATGAGATAGTTGTACAAGGAGAAAAACAAGGGGGTAGGCTAAGATGTGAACCACATATGGATAATTTTAGAAGGACCTTAGAGAACAATAACTTATTTGATTTAGGGTAAAGTATGGATAAATACACTTGGAGTAATATGCACTGTGATGAAACATTTACAAAATAAAGATTGGATAGGGTAGTGGCTAGCCCAATTTGGTCTGAATGTATAGAGAAATTAAAGTGGAGGTGTTGGTAGCTAGATGCTCGGATGACAAACCTCTACTCCTTTATTTTGGTACGGGTGTGAAGAACATAAGGAGAAATAAGAAGAACTTTAAAAATGAAATGAGTTGGGCTTCTAAATAAGATTGTGGACAGATGATAGATGAAAAGTAGGGGAAGAAACTCGAATTAAAGAACCTTTGCCCAAGGTACTTGAAAGATTGGACTTTTGTCTTGTTGTTTTGGAAAAATAGGATAATCTGAATTATAAAAGAATGAACAAGGAAATAATACGTTAACTGCTCAATTACTGAAGTTACAAGAGGAAGAAGGACCAGAAAAGATAACATAAATAAAAAAAAATATTCAAGATGAGTTAAGTAAGTTGTTGAATCAAGAAGAAGTTAAATGGAGACAAAGAGAAAAGACACACTCGTATAAGTTGGGAGATAGGAATATAAAGTATTTTCTTGCATATGCATCTCAAATAAGAAGAAAGAATCTTATCACTCAAATAATGGGATAATAGAGGTAGAATAATAATAGAAATGTGTGAGATTGAACAGGCTTTTAAGAGTCATTTTGAGGAAATTTATACGTCAAACTTACCTTCCCAAGAAGTGATAAATCAATGTTTGCAATCCGTAGAGGCTAGAGCTACTGGTGAGATGAATGAAGAACTTGTTAAAGAATTCACAAAAGAAGTTGAGGAAGCACTACATCAAATGTCACCTCTAAAGTCACCTGGTCCAAATAGTTTTGGGATTCTACCAGCAATATTACAACATAGTGGGGGAGGACATCTGTGTAGCAGTTCTGAGTTTCTAAATTATGAGGAAATGTTTCCTTCTTTAAATTATACTAACATTGCTTTGATCCCTAAAGTCAATAGCCTAATGACTGTTAATGACTTTAGACCGATAAGTTTATGTAATATAATGTACAAGCTAGTTTCCAAGGTAGTGGCTAACAGATTAAAAATAATTATGATTGTTGTTATATCAAGCACCCAAAATGCGCACCCAAAATGCTTTCATTTCTAGGAGTTTAATTTCATATAACATCATGATTGCATACGAAGTTCTTCATACTATGCAAACTAGACAAAAGGGAGGAAAGGGGGTCTATGGTTGTAAAGATGTATATGTCTAAGGCATACGACATAGTAGAATGAAATTTCTTGAAAGCCATAATGAGGAAATTGGGTTTTGATGAGAAATGAGTCCAATTAATTATGAGATGTGCTAGATCAGTTTCTTTTCCAATTTTAATTAATGGAATACCTAGAGAATCCTTAAGTCCAACAAGAGGTTTGAGGCAAGGGGATTTGTCTCACCATATCTATTTATAATTTGTGCTAAAGGGTTAAGTAGTTTGATCCAATAGGCTGAGAGAGAAAAGGAAATTCATGGGGTTACAGTAGCAAGGGGAAGTCTGAGAATTAGTCATCTATTATTTACTCATGATTGTATTTTATTTTACAAAGTCCAATTGGGTGAATGGGAGAAAATACATGAGTTATTAAGTGTGTATGACATGGCTTCTAGTCAGCATTAAATATACAAAAAAAAAAAAAATTAATAAGCAAAAACACAAGCTCTAGTAGTAGGGCTTCAATCAGCAGGGAGGCAGGAGTGGTTGCCAGTAGGAGATCTGAAAAATAATTTGGTTTACTAGCATTAATTGGGAAATCTAAGTATAATACATTCTCATATATAAAGCAAAGAATTTAGAAGAAAATTCATAGTTATAAAAATAACTTTCTATCCAAGGTTGGGAAAGAAGTATTAATAAAAGATGTACTGCAAGTTATTCCAACTTATACAATGAGTGTATTCAAATTGCCTAGGAAGTTGTGTAATGAAATTTTAAATATGTTAGCCAGGTTCTTGTGGGACAAACAAATGAATGGGTCTAGGATTCATTGACAGAGTTGGAGCAAGATGGGGAAAGCAAAACAGTGAGGAGGGTTGGGATTTTGAGATATTGAAAATTTTAATCTAACTTTATTGGCTAAACAAAACTGAAGGTTTTTACAAGAACTTGATTCTCTAGTTGCTAGAGTGTTCAAAAAGAAGTATTTCAACAACTCTCAAATATAGCAGGCAAAAATAGGCTCCTCTCCCTTAGCAATATGGTGGAGCTTCTAGTCAGCATTAGAGGTGCTAAAAGAATGACTTATTTGGAGAGTTGGGACAAGGAAGGAGATAAGAATTTGGGATTGTAAATGAGTTCCAACAACATACAGAATTCAATCTCCTAGGAAGATATTAAGGCTTCGTTTGGTAAGTAAACTCATCTCAACTCATCATTACAACTTTTTCAAATCCCAACACAAAATATAATAAACAATTTAACTTTTCCAAATCTCAAAATAATAATAATATTAAAAAATAATATTCTAACAATATTTTATCAACTCAACTCAACTCAGTTCAACATCTAAACGCAACCTAAGTGTTGATGACATTGATAGTGACTTAATAGATGAGGAAAACAAAGAATGGAAGGAACCACTGGTGAAACAGGTTTTTAACAAGAATGAGGTATTATAGATCTATAGCATACCAATAAGTAAGATGGAAATATAGGACAAACTTATTTGGGACTTAAGGAATGTTTATTTTCTGTGAGGAGCGCTTGTCATATAGCACAAAGTATGAAAAAACAAAAGAAATGTGAGTCTTTTGAAAAAAGAGATAGTGAAGGTGTGTGTCTGTGTGGAGCTAGTTGTGGAGTAGTTGTATTCTAGGGACAGTTAAACATTTTATATTGAGGGTTAGGATTAATTTATTTCCAACTAGAGATAAACTCCTATCTATCAGATATGCTTGCAAGAAGAAGAGTCGGTAATGCATGTTCTGTGGAGTTGTCCTGCTACCTCTCATGTGTGGGCAGAAGAAGAAAGACCAGTTCAGAAATTGTTGAGTAATGAAGCTAATTTTATAAGAGTGAGGGAAAAGATGACTCGGGTTTTTAAGAATGATCAAATGGAAAAATTATATCAATCATGCATAGCATATGGTATAGAAGGAATAGAGTTATTTTTTAAATAAGTTTATGGGGCCTAAACTGATGATGAACAACATTGTTGCAAATCTGGAAGAGTTTAAAAAGATCAACGTGTTGTGTAAAACGATGACAAAAATTGAAAGTAAACACGAAAAGAACAATCAAACAATCATGACACAAGATTTACGTGGTTCGACAACTTGCCTACGCCCACGGGAGCTGCAGATGATTTTTATTTCTTGAGAAATCACAAGTACAATGAATGGGACAACTACTGTACACTTTTGTACGACAACAGTAAAAATAAAATAACATATATATAGAGTACACGGCAGAAATCCTAATTTCTCAAATAAAGCAATGTTCGCTCAAGCGACGTGTCGAGCGAACCTATTTACTGACCAACTACTAGAGTCATCTCTCGCATGCCTCACGAGCGAACTCTCTATCTGAACTCTACTCGAGCGATATGCCGAGCGAGTGTAGAGCGAACTCTCTGTATCGCATCCGCTCGAGCTCTTTATTGAACACATCTTGCGCGAACTCTCTGTGTAGCACCTTCACTCGAGCAGTCTAAACCAAACTCCTCAACAATTCTCCCACTTGGAGACTGGTACACCCACTGTATTGCCATCTACCTCAAAACATGATATCCTCCACCTCTGCAACTCATTGCCCCTATCTCCACGTTAGAAGACCAACTGAAATTGCGAACAATTTCAGTTTCTCAAGTGTAACACCCTTTGTCAACATATCAACATGGTTCTTGCTTCCACAAATTTTCTCAAGTAATAATTGGGCATCATCTAGTAATAATCGAATAAAATGATACATGATCTGAATGTGCTTGGTCCTGTAATGAAATATTGGATTCTTGACAAAGAATATGACACTCTGACTATCACTATAGAGAGTGCCCTTCTGATTCTTTTTACCCAATTCCTTCAAGAAGCCTTGTAACCAAATAATCTCCTTTGACGCTTTTGACACCATAATATACTCAGCTTTTGTAGTAGACAAAGAAACTGTTTTTTGCAAATTAGAACCCTAAGACACGGTAGTACCACCCAGAGTATAAACAAAGCCTGTGGTACTCTTTCTACTATCAATATCTCCAGCCAAATTAGCATTAACATATCCATGCACCTTTAAGCTCTCTCTAGAGAAGCACAAGCACGTTTCTTAAGAACCGTTTAGATACCTCATAATCCACTTCACACAGCTTCACAATGTTGTTTTCTTGGGTTACTCATGTATATACTCTCAACTCCCACTGCATGGGCAATATCTAGTCTTGTACAGACCATAACATACATAAGTGAACCAATAGCTGAAGCATAAGGAACCTTACTCATGTAATCTTGTTCCTCCTCTGACTTTGGTGACTTATCCTTGTTGAGTCTGAAGTGACTGTCCAAAGGTGTGCCAACTGGTTTGACTTTGTCCATATTGAATCTGCTAAGTACATTTTTCACATACTCAGTCTGCGAGAGTCTCAACGTGCCATTGACTCTATCTTTGACAATTCTCACACCAAGGATTTGTTTGGCAGCCCAAATCCTTCATTGCAAAGTGTTCTGACATCTGTCTCTTCAGATTATTAATCTCATCAATGTTAGACGCTGCAATAAGCACATCATCCACATACAATAGCAGAATAATGTAAGAATTTTCCAAATGCCTGACATAACAATAGTGATTTGCCTGACATCTGATGTACCCTGAACTGCACATAAAACTGTCAAACTTCTTGTACCACTGTCTAGGAGCTTACTTAAGGCCATACAAGCTCTTTTTTAGTTTACAAACTGAACTCTCTTTTTCCTGTACTACAAACCCCTCAAATTGATGCATGTAGATGTCTTCTTTAAGGTCACCATGAAGAAAAGTTTTCTTCACATCTAACTGCTCAAGATACAGATCTTCAATAGGAACTATCGCCAAAACTAACATGATGGTTGTGATCTTCACCACAAGAGAAAAGATCTCAAAGTAGTCAATATCCTTTTTCTATAGAAATCCTTTTACAACAAGTTTGGCCTTGTACCTCTTACTGCCATCATGCTCAGTCTTCACCCGGTACACCCACTTGTTGTGCAATGTCTTCTTCCATGATGGAAGTTCTGTCAACTCCTATGTCTGATTCCCTAACAAGGAATTCATCTCATCATTTATGGCCAGCTCCCACTTACTGGAATTTTCATCTTGCAAAGTTTTCTCGTAACTCTGCAGTTCTCCACCATCTGTCAATAGAATGTAATTCAAAGTAGGTGAGAAATACTGTAGGGGACAAATAGTCCTAACTGACATGCAAACTGCAACTGCAGGTGTGGACGACTCTAGATCTGACTACAGAATAATAGGAATGGGTGAACTAGGCCGACTCTCTCCGTCACTCATATCTCTGCACTGCACTGTGACCTCTGGTCTCACAAACTTAGACTCTTGATGAACTGTTTCAGCAACTGTACTGGACTTGTCCTTGTATATAATCTTCTCATTAAATATCACATTCCTGCTTCTTATGACCTTTCGATCCTGCTCATCATAAAAACATTAGCCAAATGTCTTGTCTCCATAGCCAATGAAATAAGATTCCTTTGACTTTGCTTTAAGTTTACTACGAGCATCAAAATCAACATGAACATAAGAAAGACAGCCAAAAATTTTCATGTGAGAAAATTTGACTTCTTTTCCGCTCTAAACCTTCTCAGGCAGTTCACAATCTAAAGGAACTGATGGCCTACTGTTTATCAGGTAGATAGCAGTGTTGACTGTGTCTACCCAGAATATAGGTGGTAAACCAGCATGCAACCTCATGCTTCTAGCACATTTATTAATGATTATGTTCATATGTTCAGCAACATCATTTTATTGTGGTGTCCCAGGAATGGTTTTCTCCATTCTGATACCGCGAGTTGCACATTTCTCCTTGAACCCTCCATCAATATACTCACCACCATTGTCAGACTTCAACCATTTCAACTTTAAGTTTGTCTCTGTCTCAAACAAGGCCTTCCAATTTTTGAACACATTAAATACATCAGATTTATGCTTCAAAAAATAAACTCATACCTTCCTACTGTGGTAGTCAATAAACATGACATAGTACCGAGAACTTCTAAGAGATACCACTGGAGAAGGTTCCCACACGTCTGTGTGCACAAGATCCAGCTTTCCTGTTTTCAATATTCTGCCACTCTTCAAGAAACTGACATTTTTCCACTTCCCCAAAATACAACTCTCACATATACTGAGATCAACTGACTTCAGTTCTGGTAGTTTGCCTTTAGACAATAGTTCTTTCATGCTCTTTTGACTCATATGACCAAGCCTACAATGCCACAAATTTGTTGTTCTCTCTGCAACTATAGTAGCAACAATGTTATTCAAACCAGTAGTCATATACAGAGTACCAATTTTCTTACCACGAGCCAATACCATTGCCCCTTTAGTAACCTTCCAGGTGCTATCTGAGAACACTACTGAATGGCCATAATCATCGAGCTGCCCAACAAAGATGAGGTTCTTCTTCAACTTAGGAATGTGTCTGACCTTCTGCAATGTCCACTTATTCTTGTTAGGGAGTGCAATATCAAGGTCTCTCATTCCCACCACATTCAATGTCTCTCCATCAGCCAAGTACACCTTCCCAAAATTATTAGCAACATAGTCATGCATTATCTCTTGATGGGAATATGTGTGAAAAGAAGCCTCTAAATCTAGTATCCAGTATCCAGTCATCAACTAGACTATGAACTGCAAGTAGTAGTGCATCATGTACTTCTTCAGTAACCACATTAGCACTATCATTCTCCGTCTTTTTCGAATTTTTACATTTTTCTATATGTGACCAGCTTTGCCACAATTCCAACAAGTTGCCTACTACCCAGGCCTTGACTTGCTCTTGCCTCTATTCTTTGATTTTGATCTACCTTTGTTTGAATTCCCATCTTGTGATCTCCCCCGAAAATCAATACTTAGTGCTGAACTCGACCCCGAGGTCTCACCTAAATCCCTTCTACGCACCTCCTCAGCCGAAATTAAATCATGTATATCATCATATTTCAACTTTGATTTACTAGCAGAATTACTAACAATCATTCTCATAGCTTCTGAATTATTTGGCAGTGAAGCCAACAATATCAGTGCATGTATCTCATCATCAAACTCAATTTCAACAAACAACAATTGATTTGTGATAGTATTAAAATCATTCAAATGTTGTGCAACAAATGTACATTCTACCATCTTTAAATTAAACAACTTCTTCATTAAGTGTACATTGTTATTTGCTGACGAATTTCCATACATACCTGACAAAGGAAGATGAAGTCTCTTTCCATAGAGATAGTCATGTATCTGCATCCTCTAATACTCATAATCTGTGCCATCGAACTTCTCGATTCCGGATACCTTCACTTCTTCTTCAGCCATTGTTTTTCCTCAGACCCGAACCTTGGCTCTCTTATACTAATTGTTGTGAAAAACAATGACAAAAATTGAAAGTAAACACAAAAAGAACAATCAAACAATCACGACACAAGATTTACGTGGTTCGGCAACTTGCCTATGTCCTCGGGAGCTATAAAGGATTTTTATTTCTTGAGGAATCACAAGTACAATGAATGGGGCAACTACTGTGCACTTCTGTATGGCCACTACAACATAAAATAACATATATATATATATAGGGTACACGGCAAAAATCCTAATTTCTCAAATGAAGCGATGTTCGCTCGAGCAGCGTGAAATCTATTTACTGGCCAACTGCTTGAGCCATCTGTCAAGCGGCTCACGAGCCAACTCTCTGTCTGAACTCCACTCGAGCGAGGATCGAGCAAATTCTCTGTATTGCATCTGCTCTAGCTCCCTGTTGAGCACATCTTGCACAAACTCTCTGTGTAGTACCTCCGCTCCAGCGGTCTAAACCAGACTTCACAGTTCTCAACACAACATGTATAAGATGAAAGCTCCAACATAATGATCACTGATAAAGCTATACAAAAGTAGATGAGCCCCAACGTAAATTGCATCAAGGCAAATTTTGATGCTGCTATAGAACCAGAGAACAAAATCATGGGTATTGGGATTATGGTTAGAGATTGGCAAGGAGAAATACTAGTTGCTCTGCAAGAATAGAGGAAAGGAAACTATGGTTTGAGTCTGGCAGAGAGCTACTCTAAAAGGTGATGTTGAAGTGATCATCAAAGCTACAAATGCCTAAAGAAAATTGGAAATGGAATGGACAAGTTATTGAGGATATCAAGCAAATGTTAAAGCATGCAAAGAATTGACATATTGCATTTACTCACAAAAAAGGGAATCCTATAGCACATGCCTTAACGATGGTGTTGAGATTATAGGGATCTACATGCTGGATAGAGGAAGGTCCTGATGCTAGTTCCAATTTGTTATTGTTAGATAAATTATGTAACTACAAAGAAATCCCATAAAAGTAAATACACAAACTGATATGGCTTGATATGATATATTATATTGTAAAATTACTTTTATTATAAAATAGATAAAACGTATCATATAAAACTATGTTAATTTATGAGTTTGCTTTTGTAAAATCTTTTTGTACCTGTAACACTTCTCTTTAAAGAAAGTTCCTTATAATTTTCTTACATGCTTCAAAAGCCCTGTCCTTATGATTAGCTCATCTCATTTCTCCACCATCCACCCCTAGTCCTACCAAACCACTTTTTTAAATATATATTCTACATGTTCGGCAAAAACCTCTACATTTATGTAGTGAAGGTAGGGGTGTAACCGGTCCGGCTCGGTTCTGTTTTGGACAAAATTTAGGACCGAACCGGTATGTACCAGTTTTGTATTTTCCAAAACCGATTATGCACAGTTACCCTACTAAACCGATACTTTCGATTTTTTCGGTTTCCGGTCCGGTCTAGTCCAATTTTTCGGTTTATAGATATAGTAACAAAAATAAACATCGTAATAAAAGCAGCTATAGCCTATAACTATATAATAATTAATAACTAAACCAAAGGTCGAGCTTAATGCAGGCAACCTATCCAACTACTATATTTTGCTTCATTCAATGTCAAAGACCAAATACAACCATTCTTTTAACTATAAACATCCATATGCTATAGTGGGTTTATATATGCTAGAATATATATATATATATATATTAATATTATAAGCTCCAATTAATTTCTTCACCCAATCCATATATGAAAGTCTCCTATCTGAAGCTGAAACTGAAACTGAAAGAAAAACTCGAGGGGGAGGGGGAGGGGGAGGGGGCTGGGTTTAGGGGGAACAAAATCTGAGTTGGGGGGGAACGACGCCGTTTCTTAGAGTAATTTAATACCATATAATATATATATATATATAGTTATATATATTTTGGTTTTTTTTGGGTATATTATATATTTTTTGTTATAGTGAATTAACCTATTAAAAAAAATTGTTATAGACTTATAGTGATTTAATATAACTATATTAGTTTAGTATTAGTTAATAGTTATAGTGATTTAATATAGATTAGTATAACTATAACTATAGTCTATATTAGACTATTAGTATAGCTATATATTAATATTAGTTATATATAGTTATATATATATATTTTGTTATAGCGAATTAACCTATTAAAAAAAATTGTTATAGACTTATAGTGATTTAATATAACTATATTAGCTTAGTAATAGTTAATAGTTGTAGTGATTTAATATAGATTAGTATAAGTATAACTATAGCCTATATTAGACTATTAGTATATCTATATATTAATATTAGTGATATATTAGTGTAGCTATATAATATATTAGACTATATAATAGTATTAATATTAGACTATTAGTATTAGTTATATATTAGTTATAGCTATATAATATATTAGACAAATCTAGTATCAAAATTTTGAAATTTATTCCGAGAGATTGATGTAAATGCAGATCTGGGTCTCTGATAACTAGAGGGTGCTGGAGAAGAATAATGTGAAAATGATATTCTAAAAGGTTGAAAAGCTATTTGAACTGTTCCGTCATTGTAATACTTTATTTAGAGGTTTATAATTGATGACTAGGCGAGGAACTCCTCTTTCTAATTCTGCATGTTTTCTAACATAAAAAGTAACACAACTCCATGGAGATTTAGATATCCAATTCCCAATAAAAAAATATTTATTATCTCGACTTTATAATGCTACAGTATTTTTAAAATTTGATATGAAAACTGGATTTTGATAAATTCAAATTGCTGAAAAATACCGATATAAAACAGCATTTAAAGTTACTTTTGGACATTTTGAATGGAACGTTATGCCATTTGGATTAAAAAATATCTCTAGTGAATTCTAAAATATTATGAATGAAATATTTACCCCTTTTACTCATTTTGCGATAGTTTATATAGATGATGTATTAATATTTTCTTCATCTATTGAACAACATTAGAAACATTTAAATACTTTCGTTCAAATCATCAAATAAAATGAATTAGTAGTTTCATTACCTAAAATAAAATTATTTCAAGATAAAATTAGATTCATTGGACATGAGATTTATCAAGAAACTATTATACCAATTAGCAGAGCTATAGAATTTGCTGATAAATTTTCAGACGAAATAAAAGATAAGAACAAATTACAGAGATTTTTAGGAAGTCTCAATTATGTTGCAGACTTCTATCAATCTCTCAGGCCATTATGTAAACCATTATTTAAAAGATTAAAAAAGAACCCACCTCCTTGGACAAATAAACATACTAATATTATAAAACAAATTAAGGCTCATGTTAAGAAATTACCATACTTAGGAATTCCATCTCCACATACCTTTAAAATCGTTGAAACAGATGCCTCTGATCTTGGATATGGAGGAATTATAAAACAAAAATTATCAACTGATTTGGAACAAATTGTTCGATTCCATTCAGAATGTTGGAATCATGCCTAAAAGAATTATAGTACTATTAAAAAAGAAATTCTAGCTATTATATTATGTATTTCTAAATTTCAAGATGATTTATTGAATCAAAAGTTTTTACTTAGAATAGATTGTAAATCAGCCAAGGAAGTTTTGATTAAAGATGTTAAAATCCTGGTTGCTAAACAAATATTTGCCAGATGGCAAGCTATATTAAGTATTTTTTATTTTGATATTGAATATATTAAGGGAGAATCTAATTCTCTTCCTGATTTTCATTCCCGATAATTCTTACAGGGAAAATCATGTCATCTTCAAAGTCCACAGTAAAGTCCAAATCCTCATACGCGCGGCCACCATCTCCTCTTTATCCTTCACCTTATCCCTCCGCAACTCCAAGACTATATACGGTATTGGGGCCATTACCACAAAACATTAGACCCTCTTATAATTCATTTTCACCATTAGCTTCTCCAAAATTACCGACCTATTCCAAAACTGTTTCTCACTCTTCCTCTTCTCCTACCTAAATTATTAATCCCACATTATTATCTCAACCTTCTTCATCTCCTATTATCATCAAATTTCATTGGCACCCAGTCTTTCCTATTGAATCTGAAATTCAACACATGTCTGACCCCCAAAAATTACTTGATGCCTTTCTTTTACCAGATTGGCATTATATTCCACAAAATATTAAGAAAACTCAACATTTTTATGAATTCATATTAGTAGATACCGACTCAATTATTCTCTCTGAAATTCCTTGTTCTCTACAAACCCAACATTCTCCACTTGCATCACCAATTATTGTTTTTCATAAAGTCACCATTAAATAGGTTCTCACTTTGGAACAATGGAGAAAAAATCTCTATTTAACAAGAAATTTCTCTCATCCTTATGATCCTCATTATTATGATTACTATGATTACCAGCAAGCATGGATAAAAATGTTTCTAAAACAAAATAAAAATCTGTGTCATTTATAGTTCCTTCATTTTGACAAATTACAAGAAATCACCACACTCCTGAAATGGTTCTCACTATGGTGGGAATATTACGGACATGAACCTCTTCTCCTTCCTCTTCCCCTTCAAGAAAGTTTTCGAAATTTCATTTCACAAAATGACAATCCACTAACATTAAATCATTGTTCACCACTTCTGCTCTTCTTTTTCAAAACAAAATTAAATTGGATTATAAAATGAGAATATGTCATCAAACCTCATCCCTCTCTCAAAACCATCATGTTTCTAGCCTACCAAGTTTCTGTCAAATGGTTGGAAAAATACAATTATGATCATATATTAAAAATGTTTTCAAAAGTTACCAAAACTCCAGAGGTTCTAGTCCAACGAAGCAGATTTCAAGCACAATTAGCATCCATTACCAACAAGAAGGATTTGAAAAAATTAGCTGAAGCAATGTCACAAGTATCAGACAGTGACGATGAAGAGGAAGCACAACACCAAGCCAGATTATCTCCACTACAGCAACCCGCATTATCACCAGCTCATCAGGCCTCTCCTTCTCAACAGGCCTCCCAAAGTAACCAAGCCGCCTCTCCCTCTCAAGATTACTTACCTTATCATCCAGTACATCTGATGGATTCTCAAGATCCGTTTGAACTTGAATTAGCAAATTATGATCCTTAGAATATGTGACTCCAAAAGATTATTACTTTTCAATTAGTCAGCATGAGAGACGGAAGTTGTCAGGAATATTATCTCTCCAGAAGATTATTATTGTCCAGCAAAATAACAAATGTTTTTGTACATACAAGTTTACGTGTCCTGTACTGTGTTTGTTTTTAGCGTCGACTGATACTATTCTTGTTTTTAGTGTCGGCTGGTACTGTACATGTATTATTAGACTTACTGTTTAAGTGTCTATATAAAGGGGTTCACGAGGAAATAAGGGCATTCAGAATTCATGATCTGAAATCCCTTCCTCTCTTGCTCAAACCTCTCTATTCCAGTCCGTCCAGTCCGTTCTTCTCACTTCATCTCCCAATCTTCTTTTCTTAATGTCTTCAACCTTCAACTCTTTTGAGAATTAGTCTCCTTGTAAGTATTATGTTTTTAATGAAGAAGTTTATTTCATATATCTTTCTTATATTATTTACTTCCTCATGCATATGGTCGGTTATACCGCCTGCTCTATCTGTTATCATTCATATGGCCAATTTTACTGTCTATTATCATTTCTATTAATATTATCTATTTATCTATTTCATACCTGGGATATATGCCTTTGGTATCAGAGCCTTTGGGGACTATATTATTGTATTTTATTATCTTTTATATTGTTTACCTTTTATATTGCTATTTCAATTACTGTTTAATTTTAAGATCTTTTATGTTATCCATTAAGATTTCTAAATCAAGTTTTAAATTCTATTTTGTACATTTTAACTCACACAAATCACGAAAGTCAATATTATGAGCATAATAATAATCCGAAATTTATCAACAAATTCTATAGCTCTGCTAATTGGTGTAATAGTTCCTTGATAAATCACATGTCCAAAGAATCTAATTTTATCTTGAAATAATTTTATTTTAGGTGATGAAACTACTAATCCATTTTGTTTGATAATTTAAACGAAAGTAATTAAATGTTTCGAATGTTGTTCACTAGATGAAGAAAATATTAATACATCATCTATATAAACTATCGAAAAATGAGTAAAATAGGTAAATATTTCATTCATAATATTTTGGAATTCTCTAGGGGTATTTTTTAATCCAAATGGCATAACGTTCCATTCAAAATGTCCAAAATGAACTTTAAATGCTGTTTTATATCGGTATTTTTTAGCAATTTGAATTTGCCAAAATCTACTTTTCATATCAAATTTTGAAAATACTGTAGCATTATAAAGTCGAGATAATAAATCTTTTTTATTGGAAATTGGATATCTAATCCATTGTAATACTTTATTTAGAGGTTTATAATTGATGACTAGGCGAGGAACTCTTCTTTCTAATTCTGCCTGTTTTTTAACATAAAAAACAGCACAACTCCATGGTGATTTACTTTTTCTTATTAATCATTTTGATCTTAAATCCTCAATTTCTTTTTTACAATATTCTAATAATTCATTATTCATTTGGATAGGTCTAGCCTTGGTTGGAATATTTTTCTCAGAAAATTTTTTTTCATAAGGTAATTTAACTATATGCTGTTTTCTGCTCCATAAAGCATTAGGTAGGTTAGAGCATACTTAATTTTCAATTATAGTTTTAAAATTTTCAATTTTTTGGGTTAATAATGGGTCTTT
Source organism: Juglans regia (assembly GCF_001411555.2). NCBI lineage: Eukaryota > Viridiplantae > Streptophyta > Magnoliopsida > Fagales > Juglandaceae > Juglans > Juglans regia. Next base: position 10,881,697 of record NC_049909.1, on the reverse strand, counting down.
TAGTTGTTTTTGGATTCTTTTTTATTTTAATTCTTGTTTTAAAAAACTTATCTGATTTTCTTTTGTTCTAATTCTATTTTTTGTTAAAAAATTAATTTCTTTGGTTAATGAGATTTCTTTTAAAGAGTTAATTTCTTTTGATACTGAAGGAAATAAGAATTTAAATTGGATTTCTTGTCCAAATATTTTAGTAAAAATTCATTCTTCTGTTATAGAGAAATGATAAAGTAGAGCAAGAAAATGATTTCCTAATATTATTCCTTCTTGTATACAATTTAAATCTGCTCCTGTATCTAAGAGGGCAATTGTCGTAAAAGAAAATTCTTGGTTAATTGAAATTGTTGCCTCAGCATACTTTTTTTTAAAATTTATCTTTTCAAATATATTAATGAAACTATCTGTTTCATCCTTTATCACTAAAGTTGAACATTCTTCTTGTTGTTTATCATGTTCTTTATTATGAAAATTATTTCCGTTCTTCTCTATTTTTAATAGTATAATTTATTATAATAATTGTTCATTTGAAACTTCTAATTTAAGATTTGATGTTTTAAAATTTTTAATCTCCTGTTTTATCTTATTGATTTCTTGTTGTATATCTTGCATCGTAATTTTCTGTTTGTCGGTTTTAAATATTCCTATTATTTCTGAAAAATTATAAGGTGTTGAGGATGTTGTTACTGAAGAATTTTGATTACTAAAAGTATCCTTTAACTTTTCTAAGTAATCTTTTCTTTCTTGAGGGTTATTAATTTTGTCTATTAATTCTAATATAATGTCTTCTTGCCTTGAAAGTAGATTAATAGTCTTATTACAGATACAATTATCTTTATTTAGACAATTACAAATCTGTACTTCATCCTCTTCTGATTCATTATCAGAAGATTGTTATGAAAAACTTGATTCTTTTAATTGATAGATTTCTTCTTCTGAAGAAGAACTATTTTTCTCTTCACTTGAATGTATTATAAAAATATCTAATAATCTGTCTTTTAATGCTTCGGATATATCTAATTCATTAATCTGTTGTTTGACTTTACAATTTGATTTATAATGTCTAACGTTTTCGCATTTATAACAAACAATCTGTTTTTTCTTTTTATTAGTCTTTTTAGGACTTTTTAATGGCTTATTATATGTTTATTTCTCTTTTATCTTTTTATAGGGTTTTTTGTATTTTCGTCTTTTATTAGAATAATTTTTGTAAATTTTTTTCCCTTTTTTATGTCTTCTTGAATGGGCTAATAATGGAGTATACCCAAATTGTTCACAAAATGTATCTAATTATTTTCTAGCAAATTTCTTTTCTTTCTCCATTTGTTTTTTTAACCATAAATCATTGCACATAGTTAATGCAGTCCTATTAATTTTACTTATTATATCACCATATGTGAGATTATGAAAATCAATAGTACCATCTAATCTTAATAATGATTTTCGTACATTTTGGGCGAAGTAATATGAAAGTCCGGCTATGAACTTTTCCTTCCAGTATGGCTGTTGGCAATCATTTCTGATCATAACTTTAGTTAGAAATACATCTTTATACCAATGGAAATCAGATAATTGAGAGTATTTTAAATTAATCAATAAATCACTAGTTCTTTCTTTGAATTGAACAGGATCACCAACAAAGTGTTTAGTTAATGCATATATTAATGTGTTTACAGCATCTTCTATGGGTAAATCATTTTCAGTTTTAATCACTTGCATGTTTTCATCATATTTATAAGCATTTAATATTTGTGACATTTGTTCGTATGAAAGATAATGATCCAACCAATCTTTTCATTGGCCAGTAAACCCTGTGATAATAATGTGTGCTATTTGATGATCAGTCTTTCTATTACTTTTATAGACGTTGGCAACCATGATCATCTCTTGAAAATGATTTAATATTTCATACTCAGATAATCCATCTATATTTCATTTATATAATACATCTGGTGCGAAAGCAGATCTTACTATATGTTCTCTTTCCTCGAATTGCATATCCGGCGGAGTGGGCCTAGGATACCAATTTCGAGTAATAGAAACATGATGTTTAGAATCTCTAGCTGAAAAGCTATTAACATGATCTCCTTTAATCTTATTTATTTGTAGATCTAGATTTTTAAATTGATTTTCAATATTACTAATTTCAGAGTCAGATAATACATGTGAGTCTGTCTTACTTAATACATTAATATGAGGTTGTTTTGAGGTAGACGCAGTATTACTAATAGTTAATTTTTCTAATTTACTAGAGATTTGTTCTAATAAATCATTTTTGCTTTTGGAAAAAGTAGTTTTTAAATGAGATGAAATCTCGTGGGGAACAAACAAAGGGGTTTCTTTTTCTTCTTTAATAGTGGGTTTTATAGGGGATATTTGGGTTTCAATTCTTTCTAATTGTTTACCCATAGTTTTTAAATATAAATTGGTATAATTGTTTTGTTGAATTATATTATCAAGATTTTTATCATTATTTGTAATATTATGTTTTTTTATTGGTGGAGCTAAAATTTGAGTGTTTCTTTGATTAAACTTGATAACTTCAAAAGGGGGTATTCCTCATAAATAGTTTAGTTATTTTCTCTTTTAATCCATTGGTTAGTAGTCCTGTTTATAGTAGATAATCGAATGGATTTATATATCTCAAACCATGTAAAGAAATGTATATTAGTCTGTATTTATTTTAAATCCTCATAATATTTTTCTTGAATATAATCTCTTTCTAATTTTGTAAAAGTTGAGAAAAATATTATTCTTTTGTGACTATTTTCCTTTTTCATATAATCTTGTTTGAGATATTCCTTGTTGATTTTAAAGTCTTCTTTATTCAGGGTATATATTTGGGCATCATCTCCAACTACTTGTGAGTACGTTGGGGAAAAAGATTCAGGTTCTTTTTCAGGATTATGAGAGGTGGATGCTTTATCAGGATGGCTAACAGTATATACTGGTATATCATTAATATTTTCAGGAATAATTCCCCGAATTTGTTTGTCAAGATTCTGGGATCTAGTATCAAAATTTTGAGATTTATTCTGAGAGATTGATGTAAATGCAGATCTGGGTGTCTGATAACTAGAGGGTGCTGGAGAAGAATAATGTGAAAATGATCTTCTAAAAGGTTGAAAAGTTATTTGAACTGTTCCGTCTGTTTTTTTATCTATATATTCAAGATCATTTTTAGAATTATTTTCTATCTTAGGTAATGAGATAATATTCTCTAATTGTCATTCATTTGGAAGTGTAATTTGGTTCCAATTAATTTGTTTAGGAATTTGTATACTAGAGTTTTGTGTACTAGATTATAATAGTAATGTATGTCCTTTTGGACTGGTAATAAGAGCTTGTGGTTCTAATATTGTTTTCATTAATTTATAGTGGATCCTATAAACTACTGTTAAAGGATGTGATCCTTTCATCATATGATAACCATTTGTTATAATATTTAATATTAAAGAATGTAATATATTGGTATCAAATAATGAAAGAGAATAATTGGGATAACAATTAAAATAAACTGGTCCTTCAAACAGACTTGATTCTACCATTCCAAGTCAAGAATCATGAAAATTATAGTGCCTTCCATCTCTTAAACAGAGTAATACTGAGGTGTTTAATCCACTTCTAGTAAGTGGTTTTATAGCCACTTGTACTAATCCAATATGTATGAAAGAGTATTTCTGTTCTTTGTGACGAGTAATTGCTTCTTTGGTTAATAGGTGTAATGATTCACAATCATTATTTAAACTAATAGTTTTTTCTACTGTTTTAATTGTGCAGTTTGTAAGAAATGATATTTTAGAAAAAGTAAACTGTTTGTATATTTGATGATTTGGAATATTAGGAATATCCAGTCTTCTAAGTTTCTTTCTATATCTATTATACTATAATCTTCTTGGTTGATGTTATTAGGATCTGTGGGAATAATATTAGTGGGTTCCTTAGGTTTGAATAAAGAATTCATTGAAACAGGTTTTTAAGCAAAAATTTCCTATATCCAAAGGGGAATGAGTAGATTAAGAACTTGAGGGAACACCACCGGGAACACCCTTAAAGCCTTCTGCATAAATGGGCTGACCATCGATTTTTCATGGCTTACCAACATAAGCTTCTCAATATACTTCTTCTTCTTTAGTTATGAGTTATCTTTGTAAAAATTTGTATCAGTGATTTCTTATACCTTTTTTTTTTTTTTTTTTATAAAGCAAGAATCCTTAAATGATTTCTTATACTTTTAATTTCGTTTCTTAAAAAGGTGTAGTCAGCTTCTACATATTCTATTGTTGCTTGTCTATTCTGATATATATGATATTTAGTCATCATTAATGTATAATCTTGTCTCATCAACTGCTGTTGTATTTTAAGATCTTTTATGTTATCCATTAAGATTTCTAAATGAAGTCTTAAATTATATTCTGTACATTTTAACTCATACAAATCATGAAAGCCAGTATTATGAACATAATAATAATCTATCATAAAGTATTCAAAATTAAACAGCAATTAAAATAGCAATATGAAAGGTAAACAATATAAAAGATAATAAAATACAACAACATAATCACCAAAGGCTCTGATACCAAGTAAGAGTGTTCATCCGGGTTCCAGACCGGGTATCCGAGTATACCCGGCCCGGAACTCGGGTATCAAACCCGGGCCGGGTTTCGGCCCGAGAATACCCGGGTTATCACCCGGGCCGGAACCCGGATGATCCGGGTTTTTACAACCCGGCAATCTAGGTTTCGGATTTCAACCCGGATTTTTTTTTCACCTGTAGTATTTAATATTTTTCAACCAAAAAAAAAATGCTGAAAAGCTTCTTTTTATTTATTTATTTATTTATTTTTATCTAAAAGCCTATATTCTAGTACAATTGTTCTAAGAAAAAATGTTCACAACCATATTTTTATATTTAAAACAATTATTTCCTTTTTAGCTATATGCATCTTAAAATAATTCAATATTTATCATGTAAAATGCATACAATAATGCAATTCACTACATATTAAATTATATTACATTACAAAATAAAAAATTACAACATATAAAATTAAAAAAATATAAAAATTACATATCAAAAGTGGATTGTAAAATTATATATCAAAATTACATGCAATAACATAAACTTCTTCTGTATTGAGTGAAGGCTTGAAATCTCCTTTCCTAGCAACATTAAATCCTGCCAAATAAAAAACAAAAGAAAAACAATATATTATTTCATTAAATAATATTAATTGAATTCAAGCAATAAGCAATAAACTTGTATAACTCATGTTGAACTAAATGCAACTTAAATTCATGTTGAAATGATTCCACTGCGTTATTTGTTCATCTGGTTCTGGTGTTGATCATGAAGATTATGATGGTTTCTTAGAATATCTGGATCCAAATAAAGATAAGGTCACGCCTGAAAGAGCACCCAAGCATCCTGGTCCAGCATAAACAAAGAGGTATGGCTGCATTATTCCAGCCATCCACAACAAATCTAGCAACATCCACATCATCCAAAAAACAACCAATCATATATTATTTGGTATTGAATGATTGGATGAGAAGTAATAAATGATAAATAGTTATCCAATCATTTCGTGCTACATTAAATGATGGTGTAACGATAATGAAAACAAGATGCTGTATAGCACTTCTCTACTAAAGGAAAAGAGTTCTAACATTAACACTCTCTTAGTTAAACAACAAAAAAATATCAACCCCTAATAATATAAGATAATGTAGAATTAAGTATACATGGTTACTCAAAACATGCAAATATGTTATATATTATATGCCTGTATAACTTTTTGTGAGACAATGACTTACAAAAAAGGTAAAATAATTTTGAATGGACTCGTCAAAAAAGATGTTCAAGGGCATCATATATGGATACATTCATGAATTAACCATGCTCAAGGGCATGCATCTCTCTATCTAACTCACTAATTGAAGTTGGTTGTTCTACTTGACATGTTATTGGCATAATTTGGAGTATGATATTGATGGTAACTTTTAATTAACACGTTGATGATGTTTTGGGCCGACACGAATGTACGTCCTTTTCCTAGACATCATAGATGTTTTTGTTTAAAGAGATTAATCGGACCACCTAATTATGATGTTTATTATTTTTCTGTAAAAATTAATATGATGTTTAATCAATATCGTAGAAATGATCATTTAAATGATTTTCTCTCTTACTCTAGATTTGAAAACACTATAAAATTCAAATGGTATAAAAATAAATCATCACATCTAACTTGCAATGTATAAGCTTGGAAGTATGAGATTTTGTTCTTATATATGAAGTCATATTTATTCTCTTCTTCTAATTCACAAATTCACAAAAATTTTAGCATTACTCCTTTCTGTACAAATATTATTTATTCTATTCTATAAATTTAATCATATATGATACATGAAATGGACTACATAACAATCCACCAGTTATAATTATTTGAGCAAAAAAAATATTTTTCTGTGTTGATTCAATAATTTTCTCCTTTCTCTCATCAATCCAACATTGGAATCATTTACAAGTTCCAAATCATTAATCTAAAAACCCCACATTTAGCTATTCTATTGTTTTTTTTCCTGATCTTATCAAAATTTATCTAAAAATCCAACTTTTTTTTTCCAAACTCCACCCAGAAACACAACTAATTTTTAAAAAATAATCTAGAAAAATCAAATATACCACATCCTAAAAACCATTTCTTCCAAATCATAACAAATCTTCATTATATATATATATATATATATGTTTTCGGATATAACAGATCTAAACAAATCATAAACAGATACTCAAACATTCAAACAGATCTAACCCATAAAAATACTCCTCAAACATTATCATAAAAAAAATCCAAAATCAACAAAGAGAGAACAAAACAGAAGGACGAAAGAAAAATACCCAAACAGAAATACGTTCTAATCTCTTGGATCCCAAGCTCAAGCACTTCCACCATTCGGCATCGCAGATGGCAGAGAGGGAGATAGAGCAGATGAGAGAGTGATTTCGAGAGGGGCTAGGGTTTCGCAGACGCAGAGTAGAGAGAGAGAGATAGAGCAGATGAGAGAGTGATTTCGGGAGGGGCTAGGGCATTGCAGACGCAGAGCAGAGCGAGAGAAAGAGCAGATGAGAGAAACGAATCGGGGGGAGGGAGGCGTAGGGCATCTACTTCGCAGAGGAGAGAGAGAGACAGAGAGAGACGGAGTAGATGAGAGACTTGAGAGTGTGATTCGAGGGGGCGGGGGGGCGTAACGATGGGTTTTATTTGTAAACCCGAGTACCGGGTTTGAAACGGGTACCGGGTGTAAAAACCCGCATCCGGGCTGGATAGGCCCGGGTTCAAGAAAGTGGGTACCGACCCGGGGTTATTCCGGGCCAAAACCCATAACCGGAACCCGTCCCGGGAAAAAACCCGGCCCGGATGAACAGTCTTAATACCAAAGGCGTATATCCCTGGTATGGAATAGATAAATAGATAATATTAATAGAAATGATAATAGGCGGTAAAACCGGCCATATGCATGATAACAGATAGAGCAGGCGGTATAACCGACCATATGCATGAGGAAGTAAATAATATAAGAAAGATATATGAAATAAACTTTTTCATTAAAAACATAATACTTACAAGGAGACTAATTCTCAAAGGAGTTGAAGGTTGAAGACATTAGGAAAAGAAGATAATTTGGCTTGGTGTTGTGCTTCTTCTTCATCGTCACTGTCTGATACTTGTGACATTGCTTCAGCTAATTTTTTCAAATCCTTCTTGTTGGTAATGGATGCTAATTGTGCTTGAAATCTCCTTCGTTGGACTAGAACCTCTGGAGTTTTGGTAACTTTTGAAAATATTTTTAATACATGATCATAATTGTATTTTTCCCACCATTTGACAGAAACTTGGCAGGCTAGAAACATGATGGTTTTGAGAGAGGGATGAGGTTTGATGACATATTCTCATTTCATAATCCAATTTAATTTTGTTTTGAGAAAGAAGAGCAGAAGTGGTGAATAATGGTTTAATGTTAGTGGATTGTCATTTTGTGAAATGAAATTTCGAAGACTTTCTTGAAGGGGAAGAGGAAGGAGAAGAGGTTCAGGTCCGTAATATTCCCACCATAGTGAGAACCATTTCTGGAGTGTGGTGATTTCTTGTAATTTGTCAAAATGAAGGAACTATAAATGACGCAGATTTTTATTTTGTTTTAGAAACATTTTTGTCCATACTTGCTGGTAATCATAATAATCATAATAAGGAGAATCATAAGGATGAGAGAAATTTCTTGTTAAATAGGGATTTTTTCCTCATTGTTCCAAAGTGAGAACCTCTTTAATGGTGACTTTATGAAAAACAATAATTTGTGATACAGGTGGAGAAGGTTGGGTTTGTAGAGAACATGGAATTTTAGAAAGAATAATTGAGTCGGTATCTACTAATATGAATTCATAAAAATACTGAGTTTTCTTAATATTTTTTGGAATATAATGCCAGTCTGGTAAAAGGAAGGCATCAAGTAATTTTTGGGGGTCACACATGTGTTGAATTTCAGATTCAATAGGAAAGACTGGGTGCCAATGAGATTTGATGATAATAGGAGATGAAGAAGGTTGAGATAATAATGTGGGATTAATAATTTGGGAAGGAGAAGAGGAAGAGTGAGAAATAGCTTTAGAATAGGTCGGTAATTTTGGAAAAGTTAATGGTGAAAATGAATTATAAGAGGGTCTAATGTTTTGTGGTAATGACCCCAATACCATATATGGTCTTGGAGTTGCAGAGGGACAAGGTGAAGGATAAGGAGGAGATGGTGGCCGCGCGTATGAGGATTTGGACTTTACTGTGGACTTTGAAGATGACATGATTTTCCCTGTAAGAATTCTCAGGATAGAAAATCAGGAAGAGAATTAGATTCTCCCTTAATATATTCAATATCAAAATAAAAAATACTTAATATAGCTTGCCATTTGGCAAATATTTGTTTAGCAACCAGGATTTTAACATCTTTAATCAAAACTTCCTTGACTGATTTACAATCTATTCTAAGTAAAAACTTTTGATTCAACAAATCATCTTGAAATTTAGAAATACATAATACAATAGCTAGAATTTCTTTTTTAATAGTACTATAATTCTTTTGGGCAGGATTCCAACATTCTGAATGGTATCGAACAATTTGTTCCAAATCAGTTGATAATTTTTGTTTCATAATTCCTTCATATCCAAGATCAGAGGCATCTGTTTCAACGATTTTAAAGGTATGTGGAGATGGAATTCCTAAGTATGGTAATTTCTTAACATGAGCCTTAATTTGTTTTATAATATTAGTATGTTTATCTGTCAAGGAGGTGGGTTCTTTTTTAATCTTTTAAATAATGGTTTACATAATGACTTGAGAGATTGATAGAAGTCTACAACATAATTGAGACTTCCTAAAAATCTCTGTACTTGGTTCTTATCTTTTATTTCGTCTGGAAATTTATCAGCAAATTCTATAGCTCTACTAATTGGTGTAATAGTTCCTTGATAAATCTCATGTCCAAAGAATCTAATTTTATCTTGAAATAATTTTATTTTAGGTGATGAAACTATTAATCCATTTTGTTTGATGATTTGAATGAAAGTATTTAAATGTTTCTAATGTTGTTCAATAGATGAAGAAAATATTAATACATATCTATATAAACTATCGAAAAATGAGTAAAATAGGTAAATATTTCATTCATAATATTTTGGAATTCACTATGGGCATTTTTTAATCTAAATGGCATAACGTTCCATTCAAAATGTCCAAAAGGAACTGTAAATGTTGTTTTATATCGGTCTTTTTCAGCAATTTGAATTTTTCAAAATCCACTTTTCATATCAAATTTTGAAAATACTGTAGCATTATAAAGTCGAGATAATAAATCTTTTTTATTGGGAATTGGATATCTAAACTATTGTAATACTTTATTTAGAGGTTTATAATTGATTACTATGCGAGAAACTCCTCTTTCTAATTCTACCTTTTTTTAACATAAAAAGCAGTACAACTCCATGGTGATTTACTTTTTCTTATTAATCATTTTGATATTAAATCCTCAATTTCTTTTTTACTGTATTCTAATAATTCATTATTCATTTGGATAGGTCTAGCCTTGGTTGGAATATTTTTCTCAGAAAAATATTTTTCATAAGGTAATTTAACTATATGCTGTTTTCTGTTTCAGAAAGCAATAGGTAGGTTAGAGCATACTTCATTTTCAATTATAGTTTTAAAATTTTCAATTTTTTGGGTTAATAATAGATCTTTTAGTTGTTCTTGGATTCTTTTATATTTTAATTCTTGTTTTAAAAAACTTATCTGATTTTCTTTTGTTCTAATTCTATTTTTTGTTAAAAAATTAATTTCTTTGGTTAATGAGATTTCTTTTATAGCTATATAATATATTAGACTATATAATAATATTAATATTAGACTTTTAGTATAGATATATATTAGTATTAGTTATAGTGATATAGTATAATTATATTAGTATAAGTATAGGCTATATTAGACTATTAGTATTAGTAAATATATTAGTATTGGTTATAACTATATAATATAGTTTTAATATTAGGTATTAGCAATTTAGCATAGCTAATTAGCTATATATTGGTATGGTATTAGTTATAGTGATTTAGGCTATATATTAGTATTTGTTAATTGTTATAGTGAATTTAATTTATTATAACTATATTATTGATAGTATTATAGTGATAGTTTGAGTATAGTAATTTATTATTTAGTATAGTGATTTATATACTAATTTATACATAGACTTAAAGTATATTACTAATAGTAATATAGTATTAGACTCTAATATTATTATAAATATTAGTATTAGTGTAACGTCCGTTTTTGTGGTGAGACTTTTTATAAAATAATTTCGGAAAAGACGACGGGAATTACCGTTCGATTTAAAACTTTTTACTTCCATACTCAGGATGCAAGACTCTACGTTATAAAATAAAATATGCTTTGAGAATAAAATATGTTTATAACGGAAAACATCAATTTTTACAATAAAAATGCCTCATACATTTAAACTCTTATGCCTAGACTTTCGTACTATTCCCCATGGGCCGTGTCCGTCCTGACGCGTACTTCTCATTCAATTACTGTGGAGGGGAGGGGCATACATAACAACTAAAATGAGTCGATGACTCGTAAGCATTACTTTATACAGTTTAAATATAATAACATAGGTTTTCATTCATACATTCATCATTCATACATACTATATGTACGTGCATTCATTTGAAAACATCATTGATGGAGTTTTTCTTTATAAAGGATTTTCTTTCGTAAAATGTGTCTCCCGTCAATGCTTTCATTTCTTAAAGAGTTCATGCATTCATGCATTCTTTTTATCACTTTCATAGGCATGTACACACTGTTACGCCCCGTGTGTTGGGGTTAGTGGTCTTACTTTCGACCCGGACTCCGCCCGTGGCCACGGGTTGGGAATCCCTTTCATGGGGGGTAGCAATGGGTGCACTTCCAGTACTACTTACCCGGCATTGCAATCTGCCCATTCATTGGTACCATTTGCATTCATTCATGTGGTCGTTACGTATTTTCATATAGTAAGATGTTCATTCATTCAGTCCATTCTTTTAGTTCAGTCCTTTCTTTCAGTTCATTTCAGTTCTATCTTTCATTTAACAATTCATTCATGGAAAAATGTCATTTGAAAGCATGAGCTTAAACATCATCTTTCATGACATCCATAAAGCATCACCTTTCATGGCATCCATAAAATGTCAGTTCATAGGGACATTTTAAAATACTTTTTTCGTGTCAGTCAAAGCATCGGTTAAAGCATCAACATTTTCTTTCTTAGAAAATATATACAATAGATACAACGTATAGTCATCCATTCACATGTGTACAATTAATACTTTTGAGTGCGTAAATAGGGGCTGCCAAGGAGGGCCGTACATACGTATACATTTCAACACTTATACTCAGCATGTTTTCGTAAAACATCTTTCGTGTCTTTTCGTAAAGCATCGTAAAGAAAAGCGTTTCGTTTTCATTTTCGTATCTTTTAGAAAACTCTAGAAGAGTATGAACGCAATACTTACCTAGACTCCATGCTACTTTCATATCATGCAGTCCGTTCATGTGCATGTTCGATGGCAACCTACATGCATATACATAACCTTAACGTCATTCTCTATCTAATGCATAAGCAACTTATGTGGTGCCCCCGACCCCATGTAAGGAAACACAGAAATCGAGACGCCGGGATGATGACAATACGGTCACACATCCCAACGAAGTGCCAGTGTGTATACATGCAACAATGTACAAATAAAAACGCAGCGGGTAATCAAGTCTACTAAGTACCAGAATTTAAATACAAACTATACATCAGTAGAGGTTTAAAAGCAGTTATACAGCCTTCCAAAATAAAGTTAACACATGTCCCAAAAATACAAAAGGGTAAAATAAAATAACAATAACTAGGGAAAGGTTAAAGTCTACCTTGATGCTCAGCCTTAACTTGACAGAACGTGGCACATTCCTCAATAAACATGGCGATATCCAATATACTCGTATTAGTCCCCCAGTGGCACATCACGCTCAGTATTCCTAGGGTGACCATGTTATCCAAAATCTCATTTTCTCGAGAACCTTAATACAACCTCCAGAAAATTCCAATGATCAATAGCCCTTACAATACTATGTGCCAACCTCAATCAACTCTTGTGCTACAACTTCTAAACCTCCATTGAATTCTACTTTTGGTAACCTGCTAGCCACTTCCAAAGTTAACCATCAATAACAAATTGCACAACTAAATGATTAATCTCCAATTACAAGTATATTCTCAAAATTCAAGTCACCACTAATTCCCCAAAAATAACACAATCTGAACTCCTGACTACAACCAAAAATACCACGCTTCTGCTGCGCACTCTGATATTCGCCACATGCATAAAACTTATGTCCTCATACAACTAACACCATCGACTACAAGGTGGTTCCGTTCTTACTAACCACAAACTCTTATCACAATTTGATAGAAGAAATACTCTCTTTCCCAAAACTAAGAGTTATAACTCAAATTCCTCAATTAACTCTTGCTACCTTGATTAAAATCAAATTCCATAAAATACATCCATAATCATTGACAGAAAACCAATATCAACCAACCTCAACATCCTAAATTGAAAATAAGCAACCTCAATCCAAAATACATCCATCTCTTTTACGATGGAACATACCTTAAAAGGCTCGATTCCAACTTGGCGAACCAATAAGAGCACCTATAAACTTCTACCTGACAACCTAAACCCCAAAATCTCAGCACCTACATTCTGAACAACATCTAATCTAACGGTGACTAAACTCACTACGAACCACCTTAGACTACACCAAAACATTATCAAAACCTTCTTGGTAACTCGCCCACCTATTTCTACTCCAATAAGCTAGCATTAACACAACTAGTTCCTTCAATAGTACATCACTAATAAACCTCAAAGCAAGCCATACTGCTCAAATCTTTAATCCACCAAAAGTCATTGCAAAGCACCCAAGGATCCTAATGTCTTATTAGCTCACATACTTGATCATATTATCCACTGTTGATGCCTAAGCTTCAACTTCGAAAATCTTATCATACACCATACATGATGTCCCAACAATCTCTTCAAGTTAAATAACAACGTCCTTAATTCAACCAACTGGGTGCTCAATCTCCAAAATAAAGTATAGCCTCAAAAATTTAAATTCCTAGGTGACCTCAAGTCACAATTAATTCCTGAAGATAATCACAATAACTATTCCCAACCATAATTTCATTAAGTAACCCACTTCAACTGCACACTTGGATCAACTCACCAAAAACTCCAAGCCAAGGTCCCTTGAATTACTACTATTGTGTCGACTCCTCTTCAACACCTACCCAAGCCACTTCTTCCAAGCCAAAATCTAAGACTAGGACCTGCACTCTCTGAAATCCATAAACACTCACTACTACTACGCATCAATCTCATGTACCAATAGTCAAAACCAATAATGCTCCAATTGTGCAAGTGATCATCATTACCATTTCCATCACTAGACCTATATCCTCGAAATCAACAAGAATCATTTCCTACATCCGCACCATCTATTATCCTTAAAATTGATATGGATTAAATCCTCAACCTATCACTGAAACATCGAGCTAAAAGCAATAATCTTCTGAGCTAGATCAACATCCTCAATCCTCAGAAAATACACGAACTAGATCATTACCTTCAATCTCCAAAGAAATTCTTTCTTAAAAAAAAATTCTCACATTAGTAACTCAACTCTCATCAATCCAATTTTAATTCTGCCCTTCAACTCTGCAATTCTAAAACCTTAACCAGATAAAAATCATTTCCCGAAATCCTTAAGATCGATGACCTCAAATTTAAAACATTCACCCTATAAAACTTGTAAATTCTAAAATCCCAAATGTTATCAAATTACTTACAAGCAAGATCAAAAACTTATAATCTAAGTAATCCCCTAATTGCTTGTTGAACCTACCAGCTTAAATCTCATAAACTTATTTCCTAAAAACTATGAAGCCTCAAACCTCAGATGAACTTCTCATAAATCTAACCTTGAAATTCGTTGAACTTACAACCTCCTACCCCAAAGACTCATTACCTAAATTCTACGGAACCTAAAACCTCAATTATCCTAAGCAATTTAAAACTATTCCCCTCCTTAGCAGCAATTCGAATTCCTACTCCAAAAAGTTCACCCTGACCATGATGTTCGAGCCTCGATATTAAAAAAAAACCAATCACCAAAAGTTCAGGCCTACTACACCAAATGTTCAAGCCTAACAATGGCCTTTTCAGTCGTACCATCTTCCTGTCATAGCACAACCCTTAACCTGCCTTTCAATTCCGAACAAAACAAAACAAAACAAAATAAAATAAAATGAAATTCCATAAATAAATAACATACAACAAAATGAATAAAACCAATGAAGTAGCTCACAATAAAATAACTTACCATAAAATAAAGCAATAAAATACATAACAAACAATTAGTATACAATAAACTAATTAAAACCAATAAAAACAACATACTTTAAATTAAATAATTTCAAATCACAACTTTTAAAACTTTCTGGTACTGCACCTATGGGACATGTGGTTTTACCCAGAGCCGAACTGCTCTGATACCACCTGTGGCGCCCCCGACCCCATGTAAGGAAACACAGAAATCGAGACGCCGGGATGATGACAACACGGTCACACATCCCAACGAAGTGCTAGTGTGTATACATGCAACAGTGTACAAATAAAAACGCAGCGGGTAATCAAGTCTACTAAGTACCAGAATTTAAATACAAACTATACATCAGTAGAGGTTTAAAAGCAGTTATACAGCCTTCCAAAATAAAGTTAACACATGTCCCGAAAATACAAAAGGGTAAAATAAAATAACAATAACCAGTGATCCCAGATCACTCCTCGGGCGGAGCCGTCTCCTCAGGCTCCCCCTCCTCCTCCTCATCTGCATCAAAATCTACGTTACCACAGAATGGTACCGCAGGTAAGTATAACCCAAATAATTCTCAGGAATAAAATGCCTTTAATGCAACCAACATGCATGCATATGATGAAATATGCATTTTTCCTCAAAACATCATTTTCTCCGAAAATGATGATTTTCCAACACACGCCAAAATCTCATTGGCCCAAATAACCGTAAAACATTTTCCCAGAAAATGATTTACACAAAAATCCAACGCACACTATTTTCCTAGAAAATAGCCAATTAATCCGTTATTAACCTATGCACCATGGCCTCCCCAAGGGACCATCCGCACGTCCTGACTTCGTAGCGATGCTCGGTTCCGCGCCCAGTGCGTACGTAGCCAAGCACCCACTACGCAACGAGCGATGCCCAGTTCCGCGCCCAGCGCATACGTAGCCAAGCATCCTCTAGTCCCCGCCAGCAGAAGGACCATGGAGTCGGCACGAATCTCTCGTCCGATCCCATTGTCGCCCAGCGACAATCTAGGGGACGTTACTCAGTTTATTCCGCTCCCGAGTAACCAGAGGAGCTCCACCGAGATAATGCCCCATCTCGGCTTGGGGTCGTGATACACACGCACCCAAAAATATTCTCACATAAAATCATAACTTTCCAAATCACACATGAGCATGAATGCAATACACGAAAACCCAGTTTTCTTTACAAACATGATCATGCATGAAATAATGAGATGTACATGTACCAACACTAGTCTACAACCATCAATAACAAACCAATCAAATCCAACCAAACAACTCCAATCACCAATCCATCTGACTCCCGAACTCCTCGGACTCAGTCCGGCAAAACCAAAAAGTAGATTAAATACAGTGAAATGCGTTAGTGTAAAAATACATTAAATTCACAAGAATTCTTTGGAGAAATACTTACAGTGCAATATAACAATTTCCGAAGGATCACGAAGCTGCAAGTGGTGACGTCTGAGCAACACCACAGTGTAAAATACACTGTGGCCGTGGGTCACAAATACCCACTTTTCAACGGAGACAAACGAAGACCCAAAAATGATAGAGTAGGGCCTAGGGAGGTCGGTGAAGCTAGTGATGGTGGTGGTTTGCCGTGGGTGGCGGCGCAAGGGGTGTTTTTAGGCCAAGAATTCCGAAATCGGAGATGGGCTTGGTTGTGCTTCACCGGTGACGGATCGGAGCCGGGGTTGGGTCCATTGGGTTGCCAAGAGGTCGGGGATGAAGTGGTAGGAAGATGGTGGCCGGATGTGGTGCGACGGCGGCGCTGGAGCGAAAGTAACGCCGCGGCTTGAAGGGCTGCGTGGAGGAGAACGGTGGCGCGGATGGAGGTGAGGTTGGTAGGGTGAGGTCGCCGGCGGCAGGCGAACTGAATGGAGTGGGCGGTGTCGACCACGGCGGCTCGACGACGGTGGGCTGGGGGAGTGGACGGACGCATGGGGAGAGAGAGAGGGAGGGGGCTCGCGCGGGGAAGAAGGGGACCGAAGGAGAAATAAGGGGAAAAAGAAAAGAAAGGGAAAAGAAAAGAAAAGGAGATGAAAGAAAAAAAAAAATAGGGGAAAAGAAATGAGGTCCAATCCTCATAACTTAGGTCACAAAAATGATCAAACGGAAACGATTTTAAAACCACAAGTTAAATAAAATAATTTAAACGTAATGGTAAAGTCAAATTGAAATAATTAAATCTCACAGTAATTAATTAAATATGAAAAGTAATTTAAATGCATAACAATAAATAAATATTAAGAAAGCACATAAAAATAATTTTCACCAAATTAAAATCATAGAAATAAACTCACTAAAAATCCAACCAATTTTAAAATAAGAGGATAAATTTTTGAATAAATAAAAATAATCCTTCAGTAAAAATACACTAAAATACGGGGTGTTACAACTTAAATTAGAAATAGAACTATGCTTCACTTGGAATACTCTCCTTCTATCACGTGCACTTACGTGCCCTTTACTATGCTAAACCATTCGGGGACCACTTACGGTCACCACATCTTTCAACTCAAGGTCTTGCCTCGAGTGCTCATCCACTAAAGTGAACCCATGATTCACCTTAGGATTAAGACACTAAGACCTTCGTCTTACTCTTCTTACTAACCACATTCCGACGCATGATTCAGACTGATGGAATCATGCATCCCAATCCTAGACAATACACCCGTCACTACTTTCATGCACCTTAGCCCACACTAAATCCTCATTCTCATCCATACGAGCCACACAGCTCTAAGCCGACTCTGAGGCTTAAGCACCATGTAACTACGTTTAGGATATATTACACATTAAATATGGTGAATCCGTTCGGCACATGTATCTAACCAGATTATACATGTACCTTACCCCTTTATCACCTGAGATCAACATATGACACGTTGACCCCGCTAGCATGACTTTTCATGCTATCCGTCCCTTTTGACAGTTCATCCCAACACTTAATACGACAAGACTCCATTCACCACTATGCCTTATGTCATGTCATATAGCTCGATACTACACCCAAGCTACACCGTGACCTTGTCACGTCACCTAACATCCCGCTACGTCATTTCTATGCTAACTTCTCACCCATCACAAGCACGACTGTCAGTAACCCACTTCGTGACGTTGCCCAGTCATGCTTCCGTTGCACTACTTTGATACTTGTTCTGCTACTTCACACATACTCTCAGCCATAAGTCCATCACGGTGACACTTGTCACCTCAGACTACAGGCTATGCCATAACTACTTCCAGGAACTGTGGAAATTTTGGAAAACTGTTCCATAGTTATCGACACTATTTACCACGACGCTCTACACCCATTAACCACACAATCATCCTTATCTCTGTGACACGCCACACGGTGTGTCACTACACTCCTTGGAGTACACTCCACGTATACTCCTTTCACACACACTACGCCACATCACCACTATGGCATACACGCTATATGGTGCATCACTCCATCACATGGACTCCCTTCATACACGCTACACCACACAGAGTACACTCAGCGTGTACTCTTCTCATTCCACACAACGTCACGCCACCATTACAACACATACTCCACAACACTACACAACACAGCCCACAACACTGCACCACACTTCACTATACAGAATGCCCAACACTTCATTACACAGCACATCACAACACAACGAACTCCACAAATACCAACAGCACAATCCACAACCTAATCAACATCTAACATAAATAACGTGAGATAGAGGGTTATACCATCGACGGAATAACCCGTGCGTTGCTCGCCGATCGTCACAGTCGATGATGCCGGAAGGCCTTGTACGTGGCGGCTAACCCACGTACGGTGGCTGTTTGGGTGTTTGGATAGCTAAATGTGTGGTCTTGGAAGGGCTCGTGGTGACCTTGTGATGGTGGCAAGGAGCGTAACACGGCGGATCTAGCCGTGTACAGTGGCGGTCAGCAACGCGTAGTGGCTACCCACCATATAAAGTGGTGGTTCGGGTTTAGGATTAGACCAAGGGAGGTTGCTGGTGGAGTTGTGGAGGCTCGGTGGTGGTGGCATGACGGTCTACGGTGGTGGAGAGAGAAATGGCCGTGTGAGAGGGAGAGATGCCGTGAGAAAGAGTGAGGGAGAGTGTGCATGCATGGGTGGTAGATCGGGCCATGGGTGGTTGGGATGGGTCGGTGGTGGCCTAAGGATGCCGGAGAGGGTGGTCACACTGTGTGTGGCGGCGTATGGTGGTGGATGACGAGAAACCTGTGCAAGAGAGAGGTGGACTCGTGGGGGCAAACGATAGGGAGATGGAGGCCGAGCTCGCTGAAGGAGGATGGCCGGTGGAAGGGGAGGCTACTGTGGAGGTGGTGGCGCTGGAGGACGGCGCATGGCGGCGCAGCAACATCAAGCTCATTTGGGCTGTGCACCACCGAGAGAGAGGAAGAGAGAGCGTGAGAAAGGGAGACTAGTGTGGGGGGACACGCCGGAGTGAGGAGGTGCCAGTAGAAGGGGCAGTGAGGCTCACCGGCGCACGGCGGCGCCAGGCTGGGTAGTGGAGGAATCGGGCCAGAGAGAGTGTCGTGCAATGCAAGCCAAAGGAGAGAGAGGGTGGAGGGAAAAAGTGAGGGAGAAGAGAGAGGGGCTGGGGTTTTATTCTAAAACCCAACATCTAAGAATCTACGGAACGATCTAACGACGGATCTCAAACACTGATTTAAAATGCATAAACATTAACTTAATTAAAAGCCCTTAGAGGAATTAAGGTAGAATATTATTTAAACTAAATTTTAGTTAATAAAATAATATTCCTTCATTATTAATAAAATGATGAAGTCTTGTTTAACATCTTTAAAAGAATAAAACTATTTAATTTAATTAGAGTTTTAAACATAATTTAAATCTCATAATATTTTAAATAACTGGAATCATTTATATAAATGATTCTCCATAATTATAATATTTTTGGAGCTCTTTAAAGATATTATAATTGAGTTATTTAAAATATTACTTAGTTAAATAACAATGAGAATATTCCATTTAAAATACACATAACTTCAAAACACAAAGCTAGCTTTAGAAATCATATAGTATATTTAAAAACATGCCATCGAGATTCGGCACGCCTAACAAGGCTCGCAGTCGTTAGAGAGAAGGGCGGACTATTGCATAATTTGCGCCCTCGAAATTTGCTAACGTCAGAAAGAAGAAGTCTTACATCAGAAGGAAGGAGCGGGGTGTTACAATTAGACTATTAGTTAGAGTGATTAGAATAACTATATATTAGTATTTATTAATTGTTATAGTGAGTTTAATTTATTATAACTATATTATTGATGGTATTATAGTGATAGTATTAGTATAGTAATTTAGTATTAGTATTACTATATCATTATTTTATATGTGATTATTTAGTATAGTGATTTATATACTAATTTATACATAGATTTAAAGTATATTACTACTAGTAATATAGTATTAGACTCTAGTATTAGTTATAAACTTATAGTGATTTAGCTATATAATATATTAGACTATATAATAGTACTAATATTATACTATTAGTATAGTTATATATTAGAATTAGTTATAAATTTATATATTAGTATAACTATATAATATATTAGACTATATATAATATAATTTAATAGATATTTTTATGTTTAAAGCATATGATCAATTAAATTTTCATCTTTAAAATTAAACTTTTATTTTATAAATTATATAACATTATCTTATATATAATTATATTAATAACATATGATCAAACAAATTACAAATGTTTATATTTAAGATTAACATTTTATGTTTTAACTTATAATTTATAAATTATAAAATGAAATTATTTCATATACGATATATAATTATATATACAACTTTCACATATAATTATATATTATATATAAAACTTATATACAAAAACTATTTTGTATAATATTAATTTTGTATAAAATAATAAAATTTATATATAAAATATTAATTTAGATATATATATATATATATATTTCTCCTACCGGTTTGGTTCGGGAAAGTGTAAAACCGGAAACGGACCGGTTTCGGCCGATTTTCCTAATACACGAACCGGTCCCGAACCAGACCGGTTCAAAATC
Organism: Juglans regia; assembly: GCF_001411555.2. NCBI lineage: Eukaryota > Viridiplantae > Streptophyta > Magnoliopsida > Fagales > Juglandaceae > Juglans > Juglans regia. The sequence goes on along the minus strand of NC_049909.1, from coordinate 10,860,584 downwards.
GGTCCGGTCCAGTCTGGACCAATTTTTTGATTTTTCGGTGTAAATTTACACCCCTAATAGGGGTGTAACCGGTCCAAGTTTAGACCAAATTTAGGACCGAACCGATATGTACTGGTTTTATATTTTTCAAAATCGATTATGCACCAATTACCCTCTTAAACCAGTACTTTCGGTTTTACCGGTTTTCAATCCGGTCTAGTTTTTCGGTTTATATATGTAGTAACAAAAATAAACATCATAATAAAAGCAGCTATAGCCTATAACTATATAATTATTAATAACTAAACCAAAGGTCGAGCTTAATGCAGGCAACCTGTCCAACTACTATATTTTGCTTCATTCAATGTCAAAGACCAAATACAACCATTCTTTTAACTATAAACATCCATCTACTATAGTGGGTTTATATATGCTAGAATAAATATATATATATATATAAATATATTAATATTATAAGCTCCAATTAATTTCTTCACCCAATCCATATATGAAAGTCTCCTATCTGCATGCATATATTAATTTCAAAGTAATTTCTTATATGTTATTATTTCTTATTTTATTTTTATTTATTTTTGTTGAGCCTTCACAGTTTAAAACAATATGAGATGTTGTAATATGCAGATGCAGATGATTAAATCATTTTGGAACATAAAAGAGAATAATGGGATTTTTGACTTAGCAGATGAATCGATGATAATGATATGCAGATGCAGATGATAAAATCAGTTTAAAACAAATGATATGCAATGGAGCAAAGCCACTTGAAAGCTTTCATTCAACTCAGAATCTCAAATGCTTAATCAAACAGAGCTTTAGGCTAATGTGGTCCTTAGAAAAAAAAAAACTAGGAAGTCCGCAACCCAAACATATCATTGCAGATTAAACAAACAGAGCTTCAATGCTTCACTATTGAGTATTGACGTTAGACAAATAAAGATCTTCAAGAAAAATTACCGTCGAAGCAGAGAGACGTGAGAGTCGGCTGCCTGAGAGATGGGAGGGCTGCGTGAGACGCTGAGAGAGTGAGGTAGAGAGGTGAGGCCGAGAACATTGGATGCAGAGAGGGCAGAGATGGAGGCCGAGAGTTGCAGAGAGGCAGAAAGTGAGGAAGAGAGGGGCACCAACGGAGGGACTGGAGGATGCAATGAAGGCTATTAGCCTGTTACGTGTGGCACAGTTCCTGGAGAGGCGAGGGGATCTAAGATTATTATGGAAGGTGGAACCGAAGAAAGCAAACCGAGAGGGAGGGGGTTGGGGAACAAAATGCGTGTTTCTTAGAGTAATTTAATACCATATAATATATATAGTTATATATTTTTTGTTTTTTGTTTTTGGTATATTATATATATATATATATATTTTGTTATAGTGAATTAACCTATTAAAAAAAATTGTTATAGACTTATAGTGATTTAATATAGATTAGTATAAGTATAACTATAGTCTATATTAGACTATTAGTATAGTTATATATTAATATTAGTTATATACTAGTGTAGCTATATAATATATTAGACTATATAATAGTATTAATATTAGACTTTTAGTATAGATATATATTAGTATTAGTTATAGTGATATAGTATAATTATATTAGTATAAGTATAGGCTATATTAGACTATTAGTATTAGTATATATATTAGTATTAGTTATAACTATATAATATATTAGACTATATAATAGTATTAATATTAGGTATTAGCAATTTAGCATAACTAATTAGCTATTTATTGGTATGGTATTAGTTATAGTGATTTAGACTATATATTAGTATTTGTTAATTGTTATAGTGAATTTAATTTATTATAACTATATTATTGATAGTATTATAGTGATAGTTTTAGTATAGTAATTTAGTATTTAGTATAGTGATTTATATACTAATTTATACATAGACTTAAAGTATATTGCTAGTAATATAGTGTTAGACTCTAATATTATTATAAATATTAGTATTAGACTATTAGTTATAGTGATTAGAATAACTATATATTAGTATTTATTAATTGTTATAGTGAGTTTAATTTATTATAACTATATTATTGATAGTATTATAGTGATAGTATTAGTATAGTAATTTAGTATTAGTATTACTATATCATTATTTTATATGTGATTATTTAGTATAGTGATTTATATACTAATTTATACATAGATTTAAAGTATATTACTACTAGTAATATAGTATTAGACTCTAGTATTAGTTATAAACTTATAGTGATTTAGTATAACTATATTAGTATAAGAATAACTAGAGTCTATATTATATATTAGTATTAGTTATAAACTTATATATTAGTATAACTATATAATATATTAGACTATATATAATATAATTTAATATATATTTTTATGTTTAAAGCATATGATCAATTAAATTTTTATCTTTAAGATTAAAATTTTATTTTATAAATTATATAACATTATCTTATATATAATTATATTAATAACATATGATCAAACAAATTACAAATGTTCATATTTAAGATTAATATTTTATGTTATAACTGTCCCGGATCGGACTGGTAAAACCGGAAAAACCGATCATATCCAGTCCGGATTGATTTTTCGGTATAAATTTACACCCCTAAGCGAAGGGTTTAAAATTTACGCTTAGTTTAAAAAAAAGCTTAAAAGTGTTTAAAATTTACAACATAGTCTAGTTCGAACAATATTTTCTATTTTTTAAAAAATAGGACGGAGCATGATATCGTGGCGCTAATGATTTGGTGATACTAAATAATTTATTTATCTAAAAAAGAAGAAAAGTTTAAAAATATCATACGAATGTATTATAATCGTGCCTTTGAAAAAAATATTCAACCAATTCCATAATATAGTCTCTTCCTTGAAAATGAAATTTGGTGAAATACAAAATAAATCAATTTCTTCTAGTAAATAAAATAATATTTAAAAAATTATATAAGAGTAGTTTTATACAAATGTATAATTTTACGCACAATATTACATGTACTAAGTAGCAGTCTCATTTTATCACTACTTTTTTTTTTTTTTGAAGGGAAACTGTCGTGAGTCATCATTCATTCATCAGAGAAAATTATATCTTTGACCGGATACATTCTGAGATGTCCCCATATCAAACATGATATCATAAACCAAAATAATGTATTTGAAACTCCACCAATACACTATTTCTTTTTGTGGCTGGTCTGATCTTCACTATTGTTGATACTCTCTATAGACAAACGTCCAAAAGACAATACTCTCTGTCTAAACAGAGACTCAATCACACCCTTCATAGAAAGAGAGGACTCAACCTCTACAAACAAACGTCCAAGAGACAAACTTTTTTATTTATTTTAACTAACAATAAGAAAACAAAAAAAATAAAGTAGTAAGATAGATGAGAAAAATGACAGATTAAAGTTTGGACCAACTTCGGTAGACTTCAGAATCAGTGACAGCCTGTGAAGGCAACACACTTGTCTCTTTTCAGCCATAAAGTTTAGATCTGAAAGGTCTGGTGGTGGTGAGTTCGGTGATTTAGCACATGTGTCGAGAAGAGCTGCTGGAAGGGATGGCACGTGAGGACCACGCAGATGTGGGCGGTGCGTGAGAACCACGCACGATGATTTTTGCAAAACCACCACTTTCTTCTGAACGATTTTTGACCTGTGAATCTGCTTATGTCGTGCGTATCTCTCGAGAGTTGTCGGAAAGCTGTAGATCTATCTTTTTCAATTTTGAATAAAGCAAAATAAGACTAAACAAAATAAATATTGATAGACAACGTGAGTGAACGAAGGAAGAGGGAAGAAGAGGGAGGAGCAGGCTCCGGAGAAAATCAGATCTGGACCCCTTTATTTTTTAAGAGAGAGAAAGGGAAGTAGACGCCTCATATCCCTACCATTGAATTCCAAATTTCGAATTTTAAAATTTTTTCCATTTATAGCTGATGACACATCGGCATGTATAATTATGTATATAAAATTGTAAATATAGATACTATTTTTCATTAAATAAATGAACGAGATCGATTGTAATGAATAAAAATGTTGATATTCTTTAATTTGTTTTAATTACTCTTTCCTTGAATGTAATTCCAACTCGAATAAAAAAATCTTGGAGTTTCACCTATCTTTTTGGGTTAATCACTTTAGTAACCATATATATATAATTTTTTTTCCAAATTATAGATTCTATTTTATATGGCACCATTCTACCATATTTTGGGGCTTTCAACACTCGTTTTTTTTTTTAAAAAAAAAAAAAAATCTAGTTAAAAAATAAAAAGTTTGTAGGAAATGATGCTATCCAACCATTATCAGGTGGTTGGTTAGATAGTACAAGATGGACCGTTATTTCAGCAGCATGGTCTGCCTAAGAGCATTAGCATTTTGCTCACTTTCCTAAAATAGCTTTGTAGCTAAATTTTGACAAAAAACTACCCCAAATTCGATTCCTTATTTTATGGAGAAATTTCAAGATTGCTGTATTGGCTCCCTACATTTGGGGGACTCATTTTTAATGTAATTTGTTCAACACCTAAAAATTTTTTTTTTTTGAAATTTTTCTCTTTTATTTTTTTTATTCCATTGTTATATTTCTTTTAAAATAAAAAAATATTTTAAAGCATATTTTATGACTTCTTGTTTTTTCTAAACAAATAAGAAATATAAATGATAATTTAGAAAATGGGGTGTATGGTGTTTTTGAAAAATGAGTTGCTAAAATAGGAAAAGTGTGTTTTTTAGCTAAAATTTGGGGAAATTTCCTTAAAATTTTAATCAGTTTTTTTTTTTTTCTTATTTGTAGCTAAATACTTAAATGAAGTACACCACCCAAATTTGAAATCTTTTGTTTAGAGCACATCCAATTTTTGACCTCCTTCCAAGAAAGGTCATGATCTGGGTTTGCTAGTTCATCTCACCAAGGTCATGATCTTTCATTGCTCTAGCCTCTAAGCACTCTGATTTATTATTTGCTCCATATTTTTCATTCCATACCCACTTGAATCAATCATTCACGTACGACATGCGTGAAGGATAAGAATAACCAGTATCAACATTATCTTTCATTATTCTTGTTTCTGAATTCAAACAAACATGGCAGATCGATCATTTAAACGTTTTGTTGAACAAGAACTAGGAAAGTTTCCACACTTCTTGATCTTCACCATGCTTGAATGGGTGATGATAATTATGCTATTCATTGATGGGTTTCTTGCATTTGTTGCCAATGAATTTGCCAAGCTTTTTGAATTGCAAGTCCCTTGCCTGCTTTGCACAAGAATTGCTCATGCATTGGTCCACAGAGACCCTGAATTCTACTACAATGATTGGATGTGTGAAGCTCATAAGAAAGATGTTTCCTCTCTGGCATATTGCCACAATCACAAGAAATTGTCAGATGTAAGAAAGATGTGTGAAGGTTGCCTTTTTTCATTTGCAATAGAAAAAGACTCTGATTGCATCAAGCACAAGCCTGCAGTTGAGATTTTGAATAAAGATCTCGAGTGCTCTGTTGGGGATGATAGCCAAATGCCTTTAAGTTTGACTGCAGGAAAAAATGATGATTTTGTGCATGCTGAGAAGAGTAGCATCCGCTATTGTTCATGTTGTGGAGACCCTTTGAAAATGAAATCATCATATTCAAAGGGAAAAGGTGCCAATGCATACTCACTAAGTCCCACTCCTTCACCACGAGCACCGTTTGTGACATTATCAAGGGAGACTTGCAGTCTGAATTCGCCGCGCACTCGATATGCAAAATCCAAATTTATTTCTGAACATGACTCAGCTCCTGAAGATGGCTCGAATGGATTCATTCCCGACACTCAAGGTGAGTTTAGGATCTTCCTCCTCTTCAAACTTCCAATACAAAATCTTAGAGTCACTACTAATAACCTAGACCTAGACTTTCTTCTTGATTGTTTCTTTGCTCTTGAATTTTTAATATATTCTGATACTTATAAATGTATCTGTCAATAAACATGTAAATGTATATTTCATTTTTCACTAGTGTCGTGCTAGCTAAAAAAATGAGAAATACTTTAGTTACAAAGGAATTACACAAAAGGAAATCCACAAACTGACATGGCTTGATGCAGTATGTTAGATTGTAAAGTTACTTTTTATGTAAAGTAGATCTAACGCATCATATGAAACCGCATCAGTTTGTGAGTTTGCTTTTGTATAATCTCTTTGTGTCTGTAGTAGTTCTCTAAAAAAATATAAAGTTATGACCTTAACTAAATGTACTTTTATGGACCATATCATTCATTTGTAATCTACATTTTGTAATCCCAGTTAGGGAAGATGCCAAGGCTACTACAGTTTTGTTATTGACAGAATCTGAGGATTTGAATGGCAATGCCTCCAAGAGCCCCAACTTTGGTAGAGGGAACAGATTCTTTGGAATTTCACCAACAAATTCACCCACTAACAGTCCTAGGTTTGGTACTAGGAGTTCAAGGAAGTCTCCACTTGGAAAAACAATGTTTGCTTCAGGGTGTACTGAGGAAAATCTGCCAATTATTGAAGCCGATGGTGATTACATTTTGCATCATTTGAAGAGACAGGTTCACTTGGATCGCAAGTCGTTGATTGCTTTGTACATGGAATTGGATGTAGAAAGAAGTGCTTCAACTGTTGCAGCTAACAATGCAATGGCCATGATCACCAGATTACAAGCAGAAAAGGCAGCTGTTCAGATGGAAGCCTTGCAGTATCAAAGAATGATGGAGGAGGAGGCAGAGTATGACCAAGACGTCCTACAAGAAACGATTGATTTGCTTGCCAAGAGAGAGGAAGAAATCAGGGTTTTAAAGGATGAAATTGAGGAATATAGAGAAAAATATGGAAGCCTAAGAAAAGATGGTTTCGAGAGAGTCGTTGAAGTTGAGGCGAATGAGGATTACCTAGAGTATATATCAAAACCATACTCATCTTACAGTGCAAAATCTGAAAGTTGCAGTTCCAATTCTAGTGTCAATGAAGGGGAGATTAATGGAGAGGATGCATATGGACCTGGTACACAAAGTGAATCCTTGAAAGAATTCAAAGGGGAGGAAACACATCCTCTCAGAAGGCTTAAAAATTTGGAGAAGAGAAATCACTTCCTATCAGAAAATGGAGCTCTTTCCTCAGAGTCTAGCTCTAACCGTGTTGAGGAAACAAATGATGAGACAGGTAACATAAATACAGATCCATCTGTGTTATTATAGCATCAGCATGTTTTTAAGCATATTGATGATTAGATACATACTGGAAATCTACACAAGTAGTTTATGAGCATCTCTTTAATAATTATTTATGCATCCAAATCACTCTCAAATGATCACTTATTTGCTCTGATGTTGCAGGAAAGCAAAGAAAATCTATCCTAACAAAAGAATTATCTCATCTTAGTCAAAGGGTAAAGGACCTTGAAGCAGATAATGGATTCCTAGAGCATGCTGCTCAGACACTCGAGAAACATAGTGAAGGGGCAAGACTTCTGATAGAGATATCTCGAAATATGCGTAAACTTCGGCAATTGGTGACAATGAATCTTGAAGAGAATGATGATTCATTCTTAGCCTAATCTTTTTATGGTACATGAAATTTACTTCCAATTAATTATCCTTAGTTTTCTTTCATTATATGTTCACTTATGAGTCAAGATTCTCTGAAGATCCTACACACATATAGGAGATGGATATCCAGTCAGAGGAAAGGTGGTTGCTTTATTCAAAGTTGATAAGATACAAATAACAGTGCTGTTTGTTCTGAATGGGCATCACTCCTTGCACTTTTTCAAATATCATGTTTGATGTACAGCTGTTACTAATGGCTAAAAAGTCATAGGAAGCCTAGTGCTGGTTCCAGATGCTACTGCTGATTGTATATGCAGTTTTTTTTCCCTCATACTTATATAGAGAAAATGAGTCTACAAGTGACAACATTGATTAAGAATATCAAAAGGATTGGATACTTGTCCAAGCCTTGCTTCAATATAATTGAGCTGAAATAAATTTTCCATTACTTGCTAAGCAAGTTCGACTAGCTAACTCTTTAAACATGGATAGCTAACGCTTTTCTTAGTTCATGCTTGCCATGAGCAATGTATAAATTTTGAAATTCAAATTGATTGAAGTGCTTCACTGCAGGTAATGGAATTTTAAAATCGTCATAATTTATAGCTTGTTTGTTGATTTCCCTTTATGTAATGACATTTGATCAATAAATCAGTTTTTGTGTCATAAAGTAATTTTGTTGAACCAAAACAAAGAGAGAGAAGTTCTAACTTGATGTTGTGCAGGTGAAATAGCTTTAAGATTGCATTGCCCTTGATGTCTGCAAAAGCTTCAAATTTTGAATGCAACCTATCGATTGACTTTGGTTTAGTGCATGGGACGACAGAGAATGAGAAAAGTGCTTTAAAGATTGTATTAGGCACTAGAATTAGAAAAAAGTTATTTGTTGCTGAGCTGGACTAAAATCTGTGCTACTTCTATTACAAGGGAGCTGAGAGACTTTTGGTGATGTCAAGTAAGGTAGAAAGGAAACACAGATATTCATATCTGATGAGGGATCCATAAAAAGTGGATAACCAAAAAGCCTATTGAGCCCAATGAGTTGCTTGGAGTATTATTGTTTATCCCTTTAAGATTGGATGCTTTTGAATCCAAATCTTTTGTTTTATAATTGATAGAATGTTTTCTATTTTGGTGTAAGACTAATGCTAACTATATTATGCTTGCACATTGTCTTGTATATTTTACTACTGTAACGTTCTAATAGAAAGTCCAAACCACATGACCTATATTCTAAAATGACTAGTCAATGATACAATTAAAGCCTCATTAGAATCTTAAAAAGAGCAATAATTTCTCATTTCCAAGTAATGTGGGATCTCATACACTACATACTTTTATCCTTATCATATGAGGTATCACAACTACTATCCAATCTTTGCTACTTGTTCACTGATGATTATATATATATATATAATCTCCCGGTCGGTCTCGGTCCCATATATTGTGAACTGAATAAATTCGGTCCGGTCTCGCGGTCTATAAATTCTGGACCGGACTGAACTATATATATAGTTAAAATATTTTTAATAATTTAAAATATTATTTTTATGTAGTAATTATATAATTTAATGTAATTTTCATATAATTTATCATTGACCATATAAAATATTAAATAATATATGCTATTAATTAATAATATATCATAAATAATGTGATAAAGTTTAATAATTAATTGACAATTATTTATTAATAATATACAAAATGTAGAAAGTTTAATATAGTCTATTATGTATTAACTATCATAATACATTTACATAGTTAATAACAAATTAGCAATTATCATCATATATATAATTAATTATGTTTTAATGATTTAAGTATTTAATTACATAATCCACATTAAATAGTTTACTTAATTTTAATTTTACTAATTTAAATAATTTTTTTTATTAATTTATGTGCAAAAAAGAAAAAAGAACGGACCGAACCTGATCGATAGGGACCGGTCCAGTCCGGTTCCTTTAGAGCACTAGTATTGGATTATGCATATCCAAAAATTTGCTTAGCTATGAACAATATTTTTTAAAATTTGAAGATGTACTGTTCACTCTCCAAACTTATTTTACTATTTTTTTCTCTCTTATCCCCCTCTCTCTCTCTCTCAACACCAACGGAAACAAACCCTTTCTCGAAATATTTTTTTCTTCTTGCTCTCTCTCTTGAAAAGAAATCCGAAAGAAAAAATAATTTTATAATTATTTGGCTCAAAGATGCATAATCCAATATGTGAATTTTTCTTGATGTGCAAAATCAATGTCCGAAAGATGTGATTTTGCATATGCATACAGATAAACCAATGCTAGTGCTCTTAGGAGTTCGGTCCAGTTCAGAATAGAAAAACCCTAGACTAAAGGGATTTGGTCCGGTCCAAAAAATACTCTCTGAACTGACTTGATCAGATTGAATTTACCACTACTCTTAACCTATTGAAAAGGAATGAAGAGATTTTAGTAATAAAAGAGTATTAGATGTGAATTTCTTAATCCCAAATATGTTTTATTTTCCATATATCATATACATGTTTATTGAGAATCATGAATATGATAATTGATGACATTAATATTTTGAAAGAATATTGACATCAATTTACGTATTAAATATTTTTATTCTACGTTCAAGTTTAAAAATTTATAACTTACGGTAAAAACTCCGACCATTGAAAAACCCAGGCCCAACTATGTTTTAACCCAAGCCCAATTTTGAGCCCCAAAGCCCAGCCCACGTACCCTTACCCTAAAAACATTTCCTTTCTTTTTCTGATCTCTCTCTGTAGACAAACCGCTGCTCCACATCTACAGCTCGCCTTGTCACCGCCACGCCACGCCATGCCGGCGCCGGTGGCCATAAGGACTCCTTTTCGTTCATCTCTCCCTCTCTCTCTGTCTCTGTCTCTCTCGTTCCTTTCCCATTTTCTCTCGGTTCGGGCTCTGCCGCCGCAATCCACCACACTCCAGTCCAGCAAAACACACCACCGTAGACCCTCCCCTCCCTTTCGGCCTTTGTCTCCACCGCACGATCGTAGCATAGGCTCATAATCATAGTTGTTGCTTTTCAAAGCATCAGACAAAGCTTTTATCCTCTCTGTTTCTCTCATGCTCTCTGTCTCTCTATCCCAGTAATGCGCGCGCACACACACACACGCATTGTCCCTCTCTGTCCGAGACTCCCACGACCACTCGGAGGACCGTCGCCTCACCCGCTAACGGGAACGCCCAGGACAAGCTACAGAACTCAAGACGCCTCGATCATCCAGAAATTTCCACTCAGTACTGTAAGTGGTTCTATGGACTGACCTTAAAAATGATTGTTGATGGAATTATGAAATTATGTTCTGTGTGGCCGTGTGTGTGAAGTGATGGAATTATTATGCAGTTGTGATGTAGATGTGTGTACATGGGCTGTCATGTACATATTTTTGTAAGCATGGTGCTAGCGGGCCGCCAGCGTTTACCGCTGAGCATTAAGTTTGAGCGGCTATACTAGCATTTTCTGTACGTGTGTACACACCAATAATGTCGTCCGAAAAGAAAGGTCAAATGATAAAAAATGACTTTTTAATTGCAATGTACGGCTCCTATTCTAGCTTTCGTGAGCTGATTTTTTCACCATCTGATGAGAGGCTGCTGCTACCTAACCTTTAAAATATACGCACCCTTTCCTAGTCAAACCATGCAATGCGGAAACGTTCAATTAGGTGATCAGCTATGCTGCTCCACCATGTATGATTTTACCACTAAATAAATAGAAATACTAAGTTGATTATTGTAATTTTGGTGGTTTTATTATTTATATATATCATAGCAGATAACAGTGTGAAAACTTCTTAGGAAGCACTTCCTCAGTTACTTTGTCGTTGAAAAGAGGCCCATCCAGGGCTATCTGGAAATCTTGTAATTGGTCTTTCCATGATTAATATCTCCATAGAAAGTAATTTCAGTTTCACAATGTTGAAGGAGTCAATAAAACTCTGCAACAGCAGGAAGAGGTCATGCCAACTTAACTTTTGTGAACTGCTTTCCTTGTCCTTGAGATCATGGCTCACGAACCTGCCCAAGTTATTGAATTGATCTTGTCCCAGGAAAACAACTTAGATTATCTTTCAACCGACATCTAAGAATTTACTATTTGCATCTTGTAATCTCTAACAAAAAGAGTTTTGCTATTTGCAAGCCTGATGTGTAACGCACAAATTGTTATGGAATCCATAAAGTTATAAAAAAAATTAGAACACCAATACTTTTCTAATTCAATGGTAAAAACTAGAAAACACCAAATACTTTTTTAATTTTTTTTATACATTTGGGAGAGGGGGGGGGGTCGAACCCATGATCTCCATTTTGGAGATGTGGGTGTTGTGCCATCAGGCCACAGGCCGTTGGCAAATGCTTTTCTAATTCAATGGTGTGTCAAATGTGTCAATAAGTTTATAGATTTTTGCCTGACAAAAACCCAACAAATTTCCAGATGTGTCAAAAAGCTTTTACTTTTCTAATCTGTTTCTGTTGTAGTTTCCTACTTTCTAATGTGCAGTAGGTATTTTCTTTGTATACTTCCTGTGTACTTGCACTGTGCCTATTCTTGGTAATAAGTTCTTATTAATTATAAAAAAAAACTTTTCTGCTACAAACTCATTTTCTACATGATCTTCTGGACGTTTTTGTATCCCCTACATCATTTGACTTGGTCGATATGATACTTGCCTCGGATAAATCAAAATGATAAAGATGAAGACTTGTGGGGTTTCCAGGAGAGGAAAAGTTCTATATAAAGGACCATTATTCCCAACCTCTGGAGTATCCCAGTATCTCATCTACAAAAAGGAAAAAAAAAAAAAACCCATTACTTCTAAAAACCAAAAGCCAATTGCAGCCATGAAGATTCCATCAACTTCACACGTCCACATGCTGTCATACCTTGTCGTGTTGTTGCTTCTCCCCTTGCTTTCCTTTGCAGCCGACCCCGATTCATTACAGGATTTCTGTGTGGCAGATCTGAGTGCCTCTATATCAGTTAATGGCTTCCCTTGCAAACCTGCCTCAGAAGTAACTTCAGATGATTTCTTCTTTGATGGTTTAACCAAAGTTGGTGACACATCAAACATCTTTGGCTCAAACGTCACTGGAGGTAATGTCCTTACTTTTCCTGCACTCAACACGCTTGGGATTTCAATGAACAGAGTGGACTTTGCTCCGGGAGGAGTTAATCCACCCCACTCTCACCCTCGTGCAACCGAGAGCGGCGTGATCATTGAAGGGAAGCTACTTGTGGGGTTTGTGACAACTGGGAATGTGTATCACTCTAAAGTCTTGACTGCTGGGCAGATGTTTGTCATTCCTAAAGGACTTGTACACTTCCAAAAGAACGTTGGAGTAGGGAAGGCCCTTACCATTGCGGCTTTCAACAGTCAGTTACCTGGGGCTGTGGTCCTTCCCTTTACTCTCTTTGCTTCAACACCCTCGATTCCAGATGATGTTCTAACGAGGGCCTTCCAAGTAGAAGAAAAGGTTGTCGAATCTATAAAGTCGAAGTTCAGTTCTTGAGCTAATTAAGACTTTCCACTCCAGATAATCTCCCCTTTATCTGAAAATTGTGTTGTAGTAATGCTTTTGATTTGAGGTTGCCTGCCTCCTATTCTTGTGTTGTTATTCTTTGTGTTGATTCATTTTGTTGATTTAATGTTCAATTCTTGAAATGCTTGTGTTGTTATTCAAGTTGTTTATCTTTATAGTCATGGTTGCTTATGATTCAATAAGGAAATAAAGGCTTATCCAACAAGAAACTGTAACAAAAGACTCGATTATGATGTGGAAATAATAGTCATGATAAACGTGTCAATGAACCAAAAAAATAGTCATGATAAACGTGTCAATGAACGAAAGGCATTCAGGGAAATGAGTATGAGGCACCGATTGGTAAAAAAGAGGAGTTGGCATAATCCCCGACAATGAAAGCCAATGATTGCCTCAATGCACAGGAAGTTAAAGTTCTGCAGCTCTGGAAAGGGGGAAAAAAAATGAAATAGAAAGAAAAATAAAAGGACACATTGATCAACATATGACTTCATGCAGATGAGGACAAACAAAACAGGTTCTTCTTGCCAACCCCAATTACTTGGAAATAACCTCAAATGTCCAATGGGGGAATGAATTCATAACTTAAATCTACATAAGACAAGACATAGAACACGGTAGGGGTGCTACCCGCCCCGTATGGGGCGGGGTAGCCCCCACCCCGCCCCCCGCCCCCGCATGGGCGGGGGGCCACTATATTCATTCGCCCCCCGCCCCCGGAGTACGGGGGCGGGGGACCCCGTCCCGGTTGACGGGGTGCGGGTGGAGGGGGTCCTCCGTCCGCACCCCCCGCACCACTACTGGGCCTAAGGCCCAGAAGCGGTTTCTGGGCCTTTTTTTGGCCCAGAAGCGGTTATGGCCCATAAACCACTGTAATGGGCCGAAAATGGCCCAGAAACAGCTTCTGGGCCATTTTAGGCCCATAAAAATATAATTTTGTATTTTTTAAAAAAGAAGAGTTAAAAAAAAAAAAATTTTCATGAATGAAAATAATATATACATACACAATTTTATATAATTAAGACTAATGAAATACTACTATAGAGTATAGACTACAAGTTTACTACCTAATAAACTAATAAATAATAATAATAACTAGGCTATTACAAAAATAAAATGGAAAGTCTAACTATCTAAACAATTACAAAATTACAAATAAAAGTGTCCAAGGGACATTGTATTAACATTATAAAATTACAAATAAAATATATAATACATACATCTGATAGACTAATTCAAAATTCAAAAATCTACGAAATTAATAATCAAAAAAAGGATGCGAGCGGTTTGGGTATTTGACTGTGACATTTGGGGCGGCCGGATGGGTAGTCTTGAGGCTTGAGCCTTGAGCACATGTTCATATAGCAGTGGAGGTAGACATCGTCTGAGTCGTCTCATGTGTTGTTACAACAATCAATACTAAAATTAATACTGATGAAATTGAAATGAATATAAATAAATACTGATGAATTGAAATGAATATAAATAAATCAAAATAATAAAATAAAAACAATAATTACCAGATGGTCCAGATCCAGATTGATCACCACCCTCTTCGTTGGTCTCTTTAAAATCTAACACATCCGGAACATAAATATCATTTCCCATCGTTCAACTCTGTGTGCATATCAATGCCTCCACAGTTGTAGGAGAGAATGAACTACGAAAATGATCTAATATGCGCCCTCCGGTACTAAAGGCAGACTCTGAGGCAACGGTGCTAATAGGGATGGCCAATATACAACGGGCAATCTCAGAAAGGATGGGATATTTCTTTGATGCTACATTCCACCATCCTAAAATGTCAAAATCATCATCATCTTGAATAAGATCCGTTGACAAATAACTGTCTAACTCTGAAACTACCTCCGTAAATTGATGGACTAGTGTGAGATTATGTGCGAGGGTTTTCATCCATGCCAATCTACGCTTCTTTGTTGCCCTGGTGTCTGGAGGAGGTGTTGGGATATGTGTAGGTGTAGTAGATGTAGTACCACCCTTAATTGCATTAAACTCATCATAAAATCTATGAAGGGTATCGCGGGCCATCTCACCAATAAGATCAGTCCAAGCCTGATCATACGCAAGTCCCAAACCATATAACATGCCAGAAATTTTTAGACGGGGATCAAGAATTGTAGCCACATATAACAAAATATTGAGTCTAGTCAAATCTCCCCAATACTTGTCAAATTTGACCCTCATGATCAATGCCATCCCCCTCATCCTTAGATTGGAACCCCTACACATGTCGTCTAATTCTTCTTTCACCCTACATATTTGTTGACAAAATTCATAGCATGTAGGGTGCAAAGAAGCAGATAACTTCAACGTGATTTCATAAAACAGCCCGAGAAAATCAACAAATGTAGCAACTACCTCCCAATCATCATCATTAGGCAATCCTAAACCCCCGTGCTCATCAAAGTATTTGACATATTGAATGTCTTCATCACCCAATAATTGAAAGGCTTTTTTATATTCTTGGGCCGCCTCCAACATCAAGAAGGTTGAGTTCCATCTGGTGGGAACATCAGTACAAAGACCCCTCTTTGATGTTATGCCCACACTCTTCGCAACAATCTTGAATTTCTCCAATCTAGAAGGAGAAGACCTCACAAATTTCACAGCCAATCTAACTCGTGCAACCGAGTTATCAACATCTTTTAACTCCTCAGTCACAATTAAATTCAAGATATGTGCAGCACATCTAACATGCAAATATTCACCACCCAAGAATGTCTTATTTGCCTCTTTAAGATAAGTCTTCAGATATCCCAAGGCGACATCATCAGACGAGGCATTGTCAACCGAAACTGTCAAAACCCTACTCAACCCCCACTCATTGATTGAGGCCTCTAAGGCCTTCCCAATTGTCTCACCCTTGTGATCAGTTATTTGACAAAACTTGATAATTTTTTTATGGAGAATCCAGTCAGAATCAATGAAATGGACAGTGAAAGACATATAATTAAAATTTTGGACTGAAGTCCAAGTATCGGTAGTGAGGCAAACTACCAAACCCGCCAATTGGCCCCTCAAAACATCTTTATCTTTTCAGTACATCTTTTTAATATCCTTTGCCACAGTGTGGCGAGAAGGAAGCATAAATCTAGGTTCCAATTCTTGGAACCCTCTCCCATCCACAAATTGAAAAGGTAGCTCGTCTATGACAAGCATACGAGCTAACTTCCTTCTACACTCATCAACATTATACTTTGTAAACCCCTTCAATGTTGAACCCCCACTACTCCCATCCGCCATTTTTTTCAATCTAATTTCTAGTCTTGATTGACCCTTCTCCACTAAGGATCTTAATATTGGACTCTTCTTGCATTGTTCCTCTAAATGGACCTTTAACTGGGATATACCATGTTTCCTATAGTGACATCCATATATTTTTCCACAATAATTACATTTAGCTTGTGGGTTATTGGGGTCACCACCCTCTAGTTTGGTAAAATGAGACCAAACTACGGAAACAGATTTCTTACTTTGTGTGGGCTTAGGGGCGGGGCAAGGTGTATTCCCACTCCCAGGGGTTGGAGTAGGGTTAGGTTCTGGGTCAGGGGTACTGGTAGGGGTGGGAGAGCTATCAGTGAACTCTCTTTGAGAAGACATTCCTGATTCCACAACACAACAAAAAATAAAAAAATCAATCAACATACGACATAATTCCATACATGCACTTATCAATCACGTACGACATAATTCCAAACATAAACCCCTAAATTGAGTTAGGGATTTCAATTGAAACCCCAAACTGAAATTGGGGTTTCAGATTGAAACCCCCTCAATTTTAGGGGTTCAATCCGAAACCCCTCAACTTGAGGGGGTTTCAATTTAAACCACTAAATTGAGTTAGGGGTTTCAATTGAAACCCCTTAATTTTCAATTTTGGGGTTTCAATTGAAACCCCTAACTCAATTTGGGGGTTTCAATTGAAACCCCTAGAATTGAGGGGGTTTCAATTTGGGGGTTTCAATTGAAACCCCTAACTCAATTTGGGGGTTTCAATTGAAACCCCAATTTCAGTTTGGGGTTTCAATTGAAACCCCTAACTCAATTTTGGGTTTCGGATTGAACCCCTAAATCAATTTAATGGTTCAATCCGAAACCCTAAATTGAGGGGGTTTCAATTGAAACCCCAAAATTGAGTTAGGGGTTTCAATTGAAACCCCTAAATTGAAAATTAAGGGGTTTCAATTGAACCCTTAAATCAATTTAGGGGTTCAATTCGAAACCCTAAAATTTAGGGGTTTCGATTGAAACCCCAAAATTTGAAGCACAAATTTCGGATTGGAACCCTAAATTGATTTAGGGTTCCAATCTACAAACAAAAACAAACAAACAAGTACAAAGAAACAGACGAATCAAACACACAAACAAAATTCTCCACAGCACACAAATTCACAAATTTCCCATCCTCCATCTCCGATTCAACCCAACCTTCCTCCAATCTCCAATCCAAAACAAAAAAAAAAAAAAGAATGGGTTTCGGATTTCTTACCTTTGAGTGGCGACGAAATCCCAGTGAGAGACGGAGACAGAGAAGTGGCAGCGGTGGTGCTGCTCGTGCGAGACGGAGATTCGACTGAGAGAGAGAGAGGCTTGTGGATGCGAGTGCGAGACTGAGTCAGAGAGAGTGAGTGTGAGAGATCGGCGAGAGACTCAGAGACAGAGAGTGAGAAAGGAGAGTGAGAGAGGAGAGTTCGAGAAGGAGAGAGTGAAATGCAGAAATGGGAAGCAGACGCGGGGAAGGGGGAGGGGGGGGGGAACCTTAACTAATAGTGAAACGGCGCCGTTTCACTAAAACGGCACCGTTTTGTCTATAACAAAACGGCGCCGTTTCACTCTACTTATTTGTTTTTTTTTTATATATATATAATTTTAATTATATTATATATATATATATATATAACTCAAGCGGTGAGCCCATGCGTGTATCGCATCATCCATGGGGTGCGGGCGGGCCCCCCCGCACCCCGCTTAAGCGGGGCGGGGCGAACGGGGTGGGTCAGTGGGGAACGGGGCCCCGCTGCCCACCCCTAGAACACGGTGATGATTGGGAGCTTCAAGCTCTGCCACGCAAAAGAGTGGAGCGATCAAGTTGAGGGAGAGCGAAGAGTCCTCAC